>NW_025887072.1:0-1708 GCF_002878395.1 Capsicum annuum
AGTCATACAATTTATTCCAGTTGTGCATGATAACTTATATCCTCAGATTCCTCAATAATTTCAGCCTAATTAGCCACATTCGAGGACGAATGTTTCCAAGGGGGAGATATTGTAATACCCCGTGCTTTTCCTAGCTTAAATTTGTTCCTAGAACATTAAGGGATAGATTTCAAAATGAATAATATTTATTCCATATGGAATTTTCAAGATTTCAACTTTCCATTGTGTGGTAAATAGAATAAGCTTTCCATCGATACCAAATTTGCCCAAATTCGACACTCGGTTGAGAAGTTAGAGCATTTTTAAGTTGACAGTGTGCCACCTGGACTCTCAGCACATCACAGAGAAGGTAAAAAATGCCAATCGTTGATTCCAGTGGACCTTCGCAATATTGGCGCATCACGGAATGGTCCATTTTCCCAATTAATAAAAAACAGTAGCCTAATGTGATCTTACTGCGTCGCGTTGGTGGTCAAATGACATTTTAAAAGGGCACCGTGATTCCTCCACATCGCGCCAAGCCCTCAGTTCCCAGTTGTCTATTTCCAGTGGCCCGATGTTATCACGGTGTATCGCGCTAGGTTCCTATTTCGAAAAATTTGACGGAAATTAAAAACTCCGTCAGGGGTTAAATTAGCCTTTTCCCATAAATTTATTTCATCCAGATATGGGATTTAATCCCTAAAATCATTCTCAAGTCATTTTTTATTGAATTTTCCCCAAATCAAATCATTCTCTCTCAAGGAAAAGAAAACCCTAGATCATCAACTTTCTCCCCAAGAAAATCCAAATTTCCTCCATTAATTTCCCAAAAAAATTCAAGATTAAGGATTCTCAATACAATAACTCAAAGAATTCATCTTCAAAGCATCAATAGAGATCCAAGATTCAAGTTTTAGTATCTAAGATCATCAATTAAGGTATGTGGGGTATGAACAAGGATAATCCATTCATCCTTGTGCCTAAAACTTATTTTAATTCCAATTTTTCTGAATTTTTATATGATTTCCTTGAAATTCAAGTTAGGGTTTATACCCATTATTGTTATTTACAAAGCTTATGAGATTCCCAATGATTTAGAAGTTAAATTCCATGGTTATGTTCATATTTTCATGCATATTGCTGAAATCTCCAGATTTTGAGTTGATTTATCAATATTTACATTATCAAGCATGAATATTTTGGCGTTTTAACATGAGTTTGATGCATGGGTCATTAATCCCTAATTAAGATTGCTATTCCAAGATTATTTGTACTATGAGCACCTTTAAATAAGATTATTCTCAGATTTTGATAAAGATTTGACCTTTTGGTCCTAAGCTAAGATAAAGAATCCACTTTGTTCATGTGACTTGAGATTTAAAGAAAGAAAAGCATAATTGGTTTTCTTGTAAATATTTTTGCTTATTTGAACTGGATTTTCTTATGATTTTGAGCATAAGAATGGCAGTAGTATTTAGCACCGAGATGGGTATGCTACTACGATTTCATACCCCAGAAATACGTGCCACCGTAGGATTAAGATTATCCTCACTTCTATGTGGATGACTAAAATTGTGATCACATAATATAAGAAGTTCTATTCCGATGGTAAGGGTAGAACAACCCTACCCAACAGGAGGCAAGACGTGGGATCCATGGATGCTCACATAGTGTATGTCGGTTAGAAGAACCTCCCAAAAGAAGTCCCCTACTCTTAAAATAGTCA
>NW_025887073.1:0-3032 GCF_002878395.1 Capsicum annuum
CAGGGAGGATGGGGATCATCCCAGTATGGTCTGTTTAATTTTTTGTGGCCATTTGGGTAGACAAAAGGGTGAAACAGCGAGAATGGGGCATTTTTGGGATAAATCAATATGCTATAACCCACGGTTTTTGGGTTGGGCCCAGGGTGCGGACGTGCTGCGGGCCAAAAACTGACCGAGGCTTGCCCGGGAGGTTGGGGATCATCCCAGTGTGGTCCGTTTAATTTTTATAGCCATTTGGGAGGACAAACGGGTGAAACGGCACAAATGGGGTATTTTTGCGCCAAATTGATGAGTTATAGCCCATAGTTTGGGAGTTGGGCCCGAGGTTTGATTGTGCTGTGGGCCAAAATTCAACCGAGGCATACCAGGGAGGTTGGTAATGGTCCTAGTGTTGTTTGTTTAATTTTTTGTGGCTATTTGGGTGGAGAAACTAGCAAAACGGTAAGAACGGGGCATTTTTAGGCTAAATCGGCGCGCTATAGCACATGGTTTTAGGGCTGGGCCTAGGTCCCGGGCGTGTTGTGGGTTGAAAATCGACCAAGGTGTGCCAGAGGTTTTTGGAATCATCCCAGTGTGGTCTATTTAATTTCGTGGCTATTTGGGCGGACAAACGGGCGAAACGGCGAGAACAGGGCATTTTCGGGCTAAATTGGTGTGCTATAGTCCACTCTTTTGGGTTTTGGCCTGGGCTTCAGGCCTGCCACGAGCCGAATATTGACCGAGGTATGCCAGGGCTGTTTGGGATCATCCTAGTGAGGCCCGTTTAAATTTGTATGGCCATTTGGGTGGACTAATGGGCGAAACGGCACAAATAGGGCATTTTCGGGCAAAATCGATGTGCTATAGCCCATGATTTTAGAGGTGGGCCCAAGCTTCATTTGTGCTGCGGTCTAAAAATCGATCGAGGCATGCAAGGAAGGATGGCGATGATCCCAGTGCAGTTCGTTTAATTTTTTCTGGCTATTTGGGTGGTGAAACTAGCGAAACGGTGAGAACGGGGCATTTTTTGGCAAAATCGGTATGCTATTGCCCACAATTTTGGGGGTGGTCCCGGGGTCTGGGCGTGCTGTGGGCTGAAAATCAATCGGGGCATGCCACGGAGGTTGGGGATCTTACTATTGTGGTCCGTTTAAATTTTCGTGGCCATTTTGGGTGGACAAACGGGCGAACCGACGAGAATATGTCATTTTTTGGCCAAATCAGTTTGCTATAGCCCACGATTTTAGGGGTGGGCCCGAGGTCTGGGTGTGTTGTGGCCAAAAATCGATTGGGTCGTGCAAGGGAGGTTGGGGATCATCCCTGTGTGGTCTGTTTAATTTTTCGTGGCTATTTGGGTGGACAAACGAATGAAACGGTGTGAACAAGGAATTTTTGGGCAAAATTAGTGTGCTATAACCCCTGGTTTTAGGGGTGGGCCCAGTGGTCGGGTATTCTATTGGCCAAAAATTGACCGGGGCGTGCCAGGGAGGTTGGACATCATCCCAGTGTGATTTGTTTAATTTTTTGTGGCCATTTGGGTGGAGAAATGGGCAAAACGGCGAGAACGGGGCATTTTCGGGTCAAATTGGTGTGCTATAGCCCACGACTTTGAGGTTGGTCAGGGCTCCGGGCGTGCTGCGGGCCAAAAATTGATCGAGGCGAGCCAGCGATGTTTAGGATTGTACTAGTGTGGTCCTATTATAGCCCACCATTTTGGGAGAAATCTTTCGGGGCGTGCCAGGTAGGTTGGAGATAGTTCTAGTGTAGTCCGTTCAATCTTTTATGGCCATTTGGTTGTATAAACGGGCAAAATGGCTCAAACGGGGTAGTTTAATGTCAAATCGGAGTGTTATGGCCCATGATTATGGGGGTGGGCTCGGGGATCGGGCAAGCTGTGAGCCAAAAATTGATCGGGGCATGCCAGGGAGGTTGGGAATCTTCCCAGTGTGGTTTTTTTAATTTTTTGTGCCCATTTGGGTAGACAAACGGATGAAACTGTGGGAACGGTGCATTTTCTGGAGAAATCGGTGTTCTATAGCCCACAGTTTTGGGGGTGGGCGCGGGGTTCGGGTGATCTGTGCATCAAAAATTGGTCGGGGCATGCCAGGGAGGTTGGGGATCATCCCAGTGTGGTTCATTTAGATTTTTGTTGCCATTTGGATAGACAAACGGTGCGAACAGGGCACTTTTGAGGAAAATTGGTGTGTTGTAGCCCACGGTTTTAGGGTGGGCCTAACGTCTAGGCGTGGTGTGGGCTAAAAATCAACCAGCGCATGCCAAGGAGGTAAGAGATCGTCCCAGTATAGTCCGTTTAATTTCTCATGGCATTTGGATAGACAAACATGAGAAACAGCGCGAATGGGGCATTTCTGGGCAAAATCGATGTGCTATTGCCCACGGTTTTTTGGTTGGGCCTAGGGTCCGAGCGTGCTGTGGGGTAAAAATCAACCGGCGCATTCCCGGGAGGTTGGGGATCATTCCAGTGTGGTTTTTTAATGTTTTTTGGCCATTTGGGTGGACAAACGGGTGAAACAGTACAAATGGGGCTTTTTTGGGTCAAATCGGTGTGCTATAGCCCACGATTTCGGAGGTTGGCCTGAGGTTCCGTTGTGTTGGGGGCCGAAAATCGACCTGGGTATGTTAGGGAGTTTGGCGATCATCCCAGCATGGTTTGTTTAATTTTTCATGGCCATTTGGGTGGACAAATGGGTGAAACGGCAAGAACGGGGTATTTTCAGGCCAAATCGGCGTGCTATATCCCACTGTTTTAGGGGTGGGCTTGAGTTCGGGCATGCAGTGGGCCAAAAATCAATTGAGGTATGCCAAGGAGTTTGGGGATCATTCTAGTGTGGTCCGTTTAATTTTTCGTGGCCATTTGGGTGGACAAACAGGTGAAACGACACAAATGGGGCATTTTTTGACCAAATTAGAGTGCTATAGCTCACAGTTTTTGGGGTGGGCCTGGGGTTCGGGCATGCTGCAGGCCAAAAATTGATTGGGGCATGTCAGGGAGGATGGGGATCATCCCAGTATGGTCTGTTTAATTTTTTGTG
>NW_025887074.1:0-1168 GCF_002878395.1 Capsicum annuum
ATGCCATGAACTGCCCTGTAGATCTGGCCCTCTTGGAATATCCTCTTTCTGATTCCTGTGTTCTTCTCCTCTGCCTCTGATCTTCCATTTTTTGTGCAAAAGCTTGGATTCTCGCTATGTCCATATCTTTGTTCAAAGCAGCAATAGTACAATCTCTAACCAGATATGGATCTAGCCTATCCACATATTGATGAACTCTGTCATCCATAGTAGCTACAACATTAGGAGTATATCTCGACAAGGAATTAAATCGAAGACTGTACTCCCTCACGCTCATATTCCCTTCAAGAAGATTTAAAAACTGATCTGCACGGGCCTGACGAATCTCGAATGGAAGATAATGATCAAGAAATACCTCTTTGAACTCCTTCCAAGTAGCTGGGGGTGCATCAATACCCCTAGATCGTTTCCAGTCCTCATACCAATATATAGCCTCTCCTTTAAATCTATACGCCGCTAACTCCACTGTCTCTCTACCCGTTACATGCATAACATCCAAGGCCCTTTGAATTTGATCGATAAAGTCCTGTGGGTCCTCATTAAGATCTGATCCAGTAAAAGTGGGAGGATCCATCTTAAGAAAATCCTGTGTTCGAAGGCTAGCCGCCCTATCTATACCACTAGGACCTGCTGTAGGAATGGCTTGCCCTTGAGCTTGCCCAGCAACTACACGAGTCAAAAGTTGCACTGCATTTCTAAGATCTTGATCAACAATATTAATAGGTGCCTCTGCGGATATAGTTCTCCTCCCCCTTATTTCTTCCGGACTGGAGGAAGTTTCTGATGCATGCTTAGCTGGAGCCTCACTTTGATTAGCTGGTATAGTGGGTGAATTACTAGTCCCCTCTCTGGCAGCCACACCTATTTGCTTACCGGTATTCTTGCTTCTGGTAACCGGCATCATTACTATAATAAAAAAAACAAACTGATTCAGTGGTCAACTATGACTTCATATACAATATAAGCTCTATCGCACGATCTAAGACATGAAGAAAAGAAACAATTCCTAAATGTCCATAGCCTCCTGTTTATAGATGTGGTGCACAACACACCGATAAACAAGACTCTACGTAGACACGGCTTTGTAGACTCACTAGGACGAACCTCTCTGATACCACTTTTGTCACGCCCCAAAATCCCATCGGGCCGGACTGGCACCCAAAGCCGA
>NW_025887075.1:0-3414 GCF_002878395.1 Capsicum annuum
CACCTTATTCTTCCTACCCCATCAATGTCAAACAATGTTTAATCTTCAGTTTCTATTGTGAAGTAGTGTACAAGACTGCAGAGACTCAAAGGGTAACCATCTTCAATGTCAAAGGACTACATGCCCATTAAGAAAAAATAAGTGCTACGTGTATAATGCACCATGATCGTTGTAATAGTAAACTTGTGTTATTTTTTATGAACTTTGATAATTTTAAATCATTGTTGGGGATGTAAATGTTATTATTTATTATATAAAATATGTTTTTATTGACTTGTGCATCAATAAAAAGAGGTAAAATAGGATTTAAATACGACAGACTACAAAATTTTTTTTCAGCAGATTACCCATGTGTTGCAATAGATGACATTGGTTGGAAGAACATAATATAGTTCATCAATCTGTATTGTGTTCAACCAACAAATAACCAATATATTGAAACAGATGGGTAATCTGTTGAAAAATACTCATAATCCTCTCCTTCCTCAGATGACACATTTATTGATATAGATCTGCTGGAAGAACACAATACAGTTCTTGCCACTGGTTTGTGTTCTTTGAATAGATGAAAAATAAGTTTCATCCGATGGTCCACCTGTTGAAAAAGCTAACTAAAAATGCTTATTAACAAAAAAAAAGGTTATTAAAAGGGTGAAAAGTCAGGACTTTTTGATTATTTAATAAAGAAAAATGATTCGTAAATAAATTCTAAGGAAATAAATGATAAACACAATTTAAAGTTGTAAAAAAGGTTATTTTATTATAATAACTGCTGTTAATATTAAATAGGAAAAAAGTCGTTACTTTTCACCTTTTATGTTTTTAAATCTATTTTTTTGATTTAAATAGTAAAAAAGTCACTAGTTTGAATTAATTATGGGATACGATTATTAAAAAAAGGTGAACAGTTGCAACTGATGAATAGTTGATGAATCAAATTTTCCATCTATTGCAACTGATGAATCAGTTGTTGGGAGAAATAAAAATAGTTACTCCAACAGATGGTCCATCTGTCGTAACAGATGGTCCATCTGTTGCAACAACTCAATAAAAATAGTTATTATTAAAAGAAACGGTTATTGAAAAGGTGAGAAGTCTTCAATTATTTAATTGAGAAAATTACTTAATAATTTTAAGGACTAATTAATATTAAGAAGCTGAAAAGTCATGACTTTTCACAACCATTAAAAAGTCACCAGTTTGATTTAATTAAGTCATGTCCTTTCACAGTAATAAAAAAGTCACCCGTTTGAATATAATTAATAAAATGGAGGTGAACAATAGTGACTTTTTGCCTAACATATTCAAATTCAAACCTCTATAAATAGGTACCTCCTTATCGTTCATTCTACTCCCCTTTATATATTTCTTGCATCTTGTCTTTCATATTACGTCTTCAACCACTTCTTTTCAAGGAGCAGATTTCTTTTTCGTTGAGGTAAGTTTTTTTTTTTTGTGTGTAAATCTACCTTTGGTAGTATACGTTGTATTACATTCAAACTCTTTTCTTTACTTTTATGTTTACATATTTTGTCAATTCATATGTCTTCTAGATATGACTGATCTTGTTTGGGACATTGCTATTCTGCGTGGCGCTGTGCAGGAACTTCAGAGGTAGGTTAATGATCTCCAGTGGGAGTTAGGCGTCGTGAGAGCAATGATGCTTCAAGATATTCGCAGGCTGAGGAAGGTCCTGCTACTACCAGTTGACGTTTGACCGGTTGGCGGCAATAATAATAATAATAATAATTAAGTTATGTTTTTTCTTTTAACTTATGTATTTTAAAATTTATATCCGATCTACCTACTTAATGTATTTTATTTTTGTTTAGTGAAAAAATTTATGTTTGGTCGACTTTGACTTTTTAATTCTTATTTAATTTTTATTCTATCTATTTCTTCTTCTCAACATGTTGACAATTAGAGGTAAGGATTGAGTGTTTGACACAATTTTGAATCTAGTAGCAATAGCAAGAGTTTTGAGTTCTTTCGCAGATGGACTACCTATTAAAACAGACTGTTCATCTATTGGAAGAACACAAACCAGTGGCAAGAACTGTATTGTGTTATTCCAACAGATTACCCATATGTTGCAACAAATTAGTCACTCATTTTTTTTAAAAAAATGGTAAAGTGGACTGAAGCTGGACACTTTTCTAGGTAACTGCGAATAGTTAGCATGGCCTGAATGATGAACCACAAATGCAGGATCACAACTCTAAGAAAGCAGTTTTGTGAGCACCGAGGGTTGGAAAGATGGATAGTCAGGAATGAAACTTAAACCGATAAATCTTGTAGTCAAAATAAGGGATCAAGCCAAGGTGGCAATTTATGAAGTTAAAATTCCATCACGGGCCTTCTGCTTGTGGTTCTGGTCAGGTCAAAGGTAGTGGAAACAAAAGCCATGGTATTTCTGCTCAACTTCAAAGTTTTTTATTTCTACTGCCATTGACCTGATTAAAACCACAAACTGAAGGCAAGGGATGCAAGTTAGACTTTAGAAATTGACGCCTTGGCTTCCCTTATTTTTACCTCAGAAGTTCTTGGTTTAAGTTTCATTCCTGACTGTACATATTTCTTGTCCTCAGTGATTGTAAATCTGCTTTCTTAGAGTTCTGATCCTATGCTTTGTGGGTCATCATTCAGGCCACGCTAACTAGTCTCAGTAACCTAGCAAAGTGTCCATCTTTAGTCCACTTAAATATTTTTATTTTCAAAAATAATTGACGGATTTTAATTTTTGGATACACTTTCACATTTGTAGCTCATTCAGTTTTTTCATCTTTCAAGTCAATTTCATTGGCCAGATTAGCTAGAAGTTCCTTTCTTGCTACCATGTGTTTCCTCTTTAACAAGGTCTGAGTTGATATATAGTCTTCTCCTCTTTTTATTTTGTGCAAGTATTCTCCTACAACATATTCTACTGTATAACTGTCTCCCCGAACAACCCATCTATATAAATTTGGACCAGGGTAATTTCTATTGATTTTCCATTCTTATTTGCTGCACTAGGAGGCTTCAAAGGCCTTTTCAAAGTCCATTACAACATTAAAATTAGTCCAACACTTATTGAATCTCTACAGTGCCATCAAATATTGATCCCTTCTCAAAACTTGATACATAAATATGAGCAAAAACGCCATTAAATTGTAACAGGATATTAACACCACATTCTAGGAACCCATCGTCCTTATCAGTTCGCACCTATTAAACTTAACTATAAAATGCAGGATCTTATTTAAAGGATCAATTCCTAATCGGTAAAAAAATGCATTCACAAAATCATTGTACTTTATGTGTGTTGTCACAATAACCTAATCAGTAATACATAACTTCCACGCATAAAAGTAGATCCATCCACTGCACACACCTTATTCTTCCTACCCCATCAATGTCAAACAATGTTTAATCTTC
>NW_025887076.1:0-74 GCF_002878395.1 Capsicum annuum
TTGTGCCCAAAAGTAATTTTCTTTACAAAGGCATGATTTTTATTTGACTTTTATGAATTTAAAGCATGAACCCA
>NW_025887076.1:174-5087 GCF_002878395.1 Capsicum annuum
TGATTTTTATTTGACTTTTATGAATTTAAAGCATGAACCCATATCTTTTGATGATTATTATGAAATTTTGATGTTTATGATTTTGAACGATGAATTTACATGTGTGGAGATATAAAACATGAATCTTGAACGAAATTTATCATGATTTTGATATTTGAGTTGTGAATCCCAATTGGAAATTGTATTTTTTTGAGAAAGTGTGTGTTATAAGCACGTTGATGTTGAATATTTGATATATTTTGAATAATTTTATCTTTTGGTCTTAATGGAGTGGTTTTGAACTCGAGTGTGAAAGAAATCCACAACTTGGTTGATTTTGATAGATGGGAAGCATGATGGCTCCCGATGTATATTTATATATTACTGAAATTATTTTGTAGTGGATTATCTTTGAAATGATCTGAGCTAAGTTCGAGAGAAATCTTTAGCACCGAGTGGGAGGTATAAAGCGACTTTACTTCCCTAGAACTACGTTCCTCCGTAGGAGTGAGCCTGAGGCTGATTTATATAGTGATCACTAGTTTGTGTGGATTTGATATCGATAGTCCTACTTCGATGGCAAGGATAGGACAGCTCTACCCAACGTGGGTTGGACGTTAGACTCTATGTAGCTCACATGGTTTATGTTGGTTATAGGATCTCCTAGTGTGTGTGTGTTTCCTTGTGTCTATGGTGAATAGTGAAGTGATTTGAAAGTGGAATTGTGAAAGTTTTTCTTTCGAATGATATAAATGATATTTACATTATGAGAATTGATATTCTTGATGAACTGAAAGTGATTAACAAATAATATGACGACTTACATGTGTTTTTGTACTTATTTCATCCTCTCATGATAATGATGATTTTCTTCGGGCTATGTGAGTCTTTCATACATCCTGCATATTTCTTATAAATATTTATGAAGATGATGTTTATACAACTACATACACCCCCATATACTCGGTTTATTTCCAGGGTACTGACCCTCATCTTTAGATGTGGGTGGCATTTTCTCAAAATGTAGGTTCAGATGCTCAGTTTCAGGTTCAACAATGATTTTTTAGGCACACTGTTCTACATCCTCTGTTGTGGTGAGTCCTTATGTTCTGAGGACATGATGTCTGATGTTGGTTTCACGAAATTATTTACATTTAATAACTGAGTATGAGTCAGTTGGGGCATGTCTCAATGGCTCGCTGGTTTTATTGATTTTCTTAGAGGCTTGTCAGACTAGTATAGATGTTGGGAGTTGACTAATAAGTCGTATTTTGTTATCTTTCTGAAATTCTTTTATTCTTGGATGATGATTACTCTATTGATATTTGAGGGTTATTTATGGAAACCCCATTGATTTGTGTTGAACTGAATGAAAATGGCTCAAAGGATTAGCTTGGGGCTACTCGTAGCCTCAAGCACCGTGTGATGCTTTGGGACCTATTTTTTGGGGCGTTATAAACTTAGTATCAGAGCTTAAGTTTTTAAGGTGTCCTAGGGAGTCATAAAAGCCGCGTTAAGTAGAGTCTTGATCATGGGTGTGTAGCGCGCCACATCTATGAGCTATAGGCTACAAGACGTTTTAGGAAAAAGTGTGATTCTTTCTTTCAGAAGTCTATTGTGCTTAGTGTCTCTCTCTTCTATTGATTCATGCTCTCCTCTTTTAGAAATATGCCTCCACGTCGAGCGAGAAGAAATAATGATGGTCAGCAACCTCAATCCACTAACCCATTAATGAAAACGTGTCTCATGCATAATTTTGGGCAGCCTTTCAGGCACTGGACTAAGCTGTTACTGCAAATCTTCAGGCCAACTCGGCCCTGACTCCACAGCAGTAAGGAGGTGATTTAGCTGCTGCTAGGATCCGTGACTTCATGTGGATGAATCCGGTAGAATTCTATTAGTTCAAGTCTGATGAGGATCCACGGTAGTTTGTAGAGGAGGTGCGAAAGATAACTCAGGTAATGCATGTATCTGAGGAACATAGTGTGGAGTTGGCTGCATATCGGTTGAAAGACGTTGCTTATGATTGGGTTATTGCTTGGAGGAAAGGTAGAGGTGAGGGAGCTGTCCCTATAACTTGGCAAGAGTTCCAGGATACATTCCTTGATAAGTTTTTCCCTTTGGAGATGAAGGAGGCGAAGGTGGAAGAGTTTATGAACCTACAACTGGGCTCTATGACTGTTAGGGAGTACTGTCTAAAGTTCAATCAGTTGGCCAAGTATGCTCCTGACTTAGTGGCTGATAATCGGGCTAGTATGAGTAAGTTTGTAACTGGAGTGTCTAGTTATGTGGTTAAGAAGTGTAGGTCTGCTATGCTGAATAGTGAGATGAATCTTTCCAGGCTGATGACTCATGCCCAACAGATTGAGGCAGACAAGATTAAGGAGAGAGATAGAATGAGAGGGAATAAGAGAGCTAGGCCCGAACATCACGGACAGGGTCAGACTAGATCACAGGGAGTGAGTCGCCCTCAGTATTAGGATCATTAGTTTATGTCAGCACCATTGTCTGCTAGTGCTCTCGTGCCTAGAGGTAGGCAGGAGCAACGTAGAAGGTCATATCAATCCAGGTCCCAGTACAGTGCTGGCAGTAAGCCAAATCGTCCCCTATGTCCTAAGAAAGATATAGCAATATTTGTAGCTAAGTGTACAACATGCCAACAGGTTAATGTTGAACTCCAAAGACCTGGTGGTAAGATGCAAGAGTTTAGTAGTCCCACCTGGAAGTGGAAAGAGATAAATATGGACTTTGTGATTGGTTTACCTCCTTCCCAACGCCATCATATTTCCATTTGGGTTGTGGTTGATAGGTTGACTAAGTCTTCTTATTTCTTGCCTATTCATACTTCATATACTGCTGAGGATTATGCTACATTGTATATCTGAGAGCTAGTCAAACTGCATGGAGTTACCTTGTCTATGATTTCGGATAGGGGTACTCAGTTCACTTTGCAAATTTTGAAAGCTTTTCAGAAGGGTCTTGGTACCCAAGTGGTTTTGGGTTCTACTTTTCATCCACAGACCGATGGTCAGGGTAAGTGGACCATCCAGACCTTAGAGGATATTTTGAGAGCTTGTGCACTTAACTTTAAGGGAAGTTAGGATGATCAGTTACCGTTGATAGAGTTTGCTTACAATAACAGTTTCTGCTGTAGTATTAGCATGGCTCCGTTTGAAGCCTTATATGAGAGGAAGTGTAGATCACCCATAGGTTGGTTCGAGGTGGGTGTAGCGGCTGTGAGTTGTCCTGATTTGGTATTTGAGGCTATGGAAAAAGTTAAGTTGATTAGTGAAAGGTTGAAAACTATGCAGAGTCGTCAGAAGCCATATGCAGATGTTAGAAGAGGAGACCTTGAGTTTGAAGTTGGTGACCTAGTGTATTTGAAAATTTCACCCATGAGGGAGGTGAAGAGATTCGAAAAGAAGGGGAAGCTTAGTTCCCGTTATGTTGGTCCATTAAAAATTCTTAGCCGTGTTATTAACGTAGCTTATGAGGTCGAGTTGCCTTCTGAGTTGTCCTCTGTTCATCCAATATTCGATATCTCAATGCTTAGAAAGCATATTAGCAATGTTGTGCTAGTGGATTCCTCTGTGAGTGCTGACATTCAAGAAAATCTTTCTTTTGATGAGATTCCTGTTGAGATTCTTGATTTCAGTGTCTGAAGACTAAGGAACAAAGAAGTTCCCTTGGTCAAGGTGTTGTGGCAAAACCAATCTGTTGAGGGTGCAACTTGGGAAGCTAAGGTGGATATGCGATCCAAGTACCCGCACCTATTTTTCGCGAACTCTGATCAAGCCGAAGGTAACGTTCTTTCCTAAATCATGCACTTTTGATAAAAGTGGCAGCAATTCAGCTGTCATTTATTATGTGTTCAGCTGTAGTTTCTTGAATTTATGCATTCTAAGTTGCATTCGGAGTGAGAAACGATGTGGTGATGAGTATAACGAATGGTTTCAGCTGTATGCTCTATTCTCTATCTAATTTTCGCATGTCTAGAATCATTCGAGGATGAATGTTTCCAAGGGGAGATGATGTAATACCCCAGGAAATTTTTCGTTGAAATTTTGCGCGTAAATATGTTGGGTTCTATCTTCTTGAATGAATTATAAATTTTCCGTGCAGAATGTCTTAGATTATAACCCAACATTGCCTAGAGTATCGAATAATCTTTCCAACGACATATGGATCATCCAAAACGGACACCCGACCGACGAGTTATAAACATTCCGATCAAACCGTGAATAGTAGTGAACAGTAAAACATGCAGGAAAAAGTACTGAGGCCTGGCGTATTTTTTCTCCAACATTAAATAATCATAATTCCTTGTACATAATGATCTGGGTGATCTATTATATATCAATGGAAACCTCTGCGAGTCCTCTTTCAAATTAAATTTATTTCATCCAATTTGTCTATCGGAGCAAAACATTATGGTCGATCTACTTCAGCCTATCAAAAGTGAATTTTTGGGACAACTTCAAATAATCATAACCCCTCGTACACAATGATCTGGGTGATATAATATATATCAATGGAAAGATATGAGAGTCCTCTTTCTAATGAAATTGGTTTCATCCAATTTGGATATCGAAGTAAAACGTTATGGTTGATCTACTTCAGAATATCAAAACAGTCCACCAAAGGACAGATTCAAGAATTTTTTGATTTTTAGGGGCATATTGGTCATCCCCCCTAACCAAAAATCCGTCCACACCCTATATTAGATCTTATTAGAAGCATTATATGTTATATTTCATCAAATTCCCTCGAAAATAAAATCCTAAGCTCCTACATCCAACTTCAAGAACCTCCAAAGTTCACCACTAATTCTGCAAATTTATTCAAGATTCCAATTTCCTAGTTCAAGAACTCCAAGAACCATCATTCAAAGTCACGATTAACATCTCAAAAATGAGTATCGATCTAAAATTCAT
>NW_025887076.1:5187-13366 GCF_002878395.1 Capsicum annuum
TCTTATGATGATTATTATGAAATCTTGATGTTTATGATTTTGAAAGACGAATTTACATGTGTGGAGATATAAAGCATGAATCTTGAACGATATGTATCATGATTTTGATATTTGGGTCGTGAATCCCAATTGGAAATTGTATTTTTTTGAGAAAGTGTGTGTTATAAGCACGTTGATGTTGAATATTTGAGATATTTTGAATGATTTTATCTTTTGGTCTTAATGGAGTTGTTTTGAACTCGAGTGTGAAAGAAATCCACAACGTGGTTGATTTTGATAGATGGGAAGCATGATGGCTTTCGATGTATATTTTTATATTACTGAAATTGTTTTGTTTTGGATTGTCTCTAAAATGATCTGAGCTAAGTCTGAGAGAAATTTTTAGCACCGAGTGGAAGGTATAAAGCGAACTTACTTCCCTAGAACTATGTGCCCCCCTTAGGCGTGAGCTTGAGGCTGATTTATGTAGTGATCACTAGGTTGTGTGGATTTGATACCGATAGTTCTACTCCAATGGCAAGGATAGGACGGCTCTTTGCAACATAGCTTGGACGTTAGACTCCATGTAGCTCACATGGTTTATGTTGGTTATAGGATCTCCTAGTGTGTGTGTGTTTCCTTGTGTCTATGGTGAATGGTGAAGTGATTTGAAAGTGGAATTGTGAAAGTTATTATTTCGAAAGATTTAAATGATATATACATTATGAGTATTGATATTCTTGATGAACTGAAAGCGATTGACAAATTATATGATGACTCACATGTGTTATTGTACTTATTTCATCCTCTCATGATTATGATGATTTTCTTCGGACTATGTGAGTCTTTCATACATCCTGCATATTTCTTATAAATATTTATGATTATGATGTTTATACAATTGCATACACCCCCATATACTCGGTTCATTCCTATGGTATTGACCCACATCTTCGGATGTGGGCTGCAATTTCTCTGAATGTAGGTTCAGATGCTCAATTCTAGGTTCGACAGTGATCCTTCGGGCACGCTGTTCTACATCCTCTGTTATGGTGAGTCCTCATGTTCTGAAGACGTGTTGTCTGATGTTGGTTTCACAGAATCGTTTACATTTGATAACTGAGTATGAGTCAGTTGGGGCATGTCTCTATGGCATGTTGGTTTTATTGATTTTCTAAGAGGCTTGTCAGACTAGTATAGATGTTGGGAGTTGACTAATAAGTCGTATTTTGTTATCTTTCTGAAATTCTTTTATTCTTCGATAATGATTACTCTGTTGATATTTGAGGGTTATTTATGAAACCCCGTTGATTTGTGTTGAACTAAATAAAAATGGCTCAAAGGATTAGCTTAGGGCTACTCGTAGCCTCAAGCATGGTGTGACGCTCTGGGACCATGTAAGCAGTTGGATTACATGTTAACATACTCAATTTATTCAATAGATAATCTATCTATCGCAACTGCTGATCCGTATGACACAACATATTAACAATAATAGCATAAGACTTCCTATGTGTTGCATAATTTACAGTAGATGGGTAATTTGTTTAGTCGAGTTTAGAGAACCAAAGCAAAATATGGTTAATCTATTACAAAATATGGATCGTCTGCCGCAACAGATTACCCATCTACTGCACTAGTTATAGTGATGGGTAATCTGTTTCAATAGATGACCTATCTGTCACAACAGATGGCACATCTATTTCAATATCTTTCTCTGAGTCAATTATTTTACTTGAATGAAAATGTACTACATCATCTGGAGGGTTAAAGAGATTAGCCTCCTTAATTCTTGTCCTGCTCTTTACAGCCAACCACCTAAGGATCCTTGGATGGGAAACCTCGCCAGGTAATATTTGACCTACTTTCAGGAATGACTTCAAATGCCCAAGCCTAAAATATGTTAATAGGAAGCAAGCAAAAAAAGTCATAATGATTATTCAATATAAAATAATGGATGAGTAAACAAATAGTGATTAAATTTACCATGAAATACCAAGTAAAGACGTATAATATGATCGTCTTTGGAGATAGCTTTGTCAGTAAATATTTGTCTGTCAAGTTGTAGCTGTCATATCCCCAGGGATACTCGTTGAATTTCTCAAAATCCCCAGCAAATTCCAACAAATCATCTTCTATGACTTTCTTGACATCTCTTACAAATATAACAGAATGGGAAAACCAAACTAAGCGTAATTTCTTCCTGTACTGCTTTGGTATGGTGTTATCCTTGAGATCTTCTATCAAATCCGTCCCTTTGTAGCTACGTCCAGCAATATCCAGTAACCCATCTATTTTTTCCTTACGTTTGTTAGTTTTTATGGGTAGTTGTTTGGACAATGACTTTTGCCTATTGGACCTTTCACGGGGTGTTTCCTTGATGAGAGATTCTTCTGGACGATTGCATCTCAAGCCTGTCATTATGACAAACTCTTTCAAGCAAAAATAAACTGGCATGCAACAGTATTTGATCCAGATTTCATCCATATTTTCCCCCTCCTTCGAATCTTTGTCATCCTCCATGATTCTGCGCTTGAGAAGACCATATACCATGATAATTTAGAAATGGGCAGTGTGGTCCTCAGGCAACTCAAGAAAGCATCCGAAGCAGCTCTTCTTAAAAAGTCTGTCTATGTTTTCATTCTTCATAATATTACTAAATTCGTCAAAAGGTTTCCCCATCTGACATTTAAGTACAAGATCACCAGTTAGGTCAGCAGGGTCAGCTATTGACATTGCAACTTGAAACCTTCCAATACTAATAGTATTTACAGCCTCATGCTGGGATTTCGATCTTAATTCACGCCTCATTAGTGATGCATTATCATCTTGTTTATATTCTTCTTTCTCCTTATTTTTTATTATTCTCACCAGTCTCTATATGTCGTTCTCCACCTTCTTGTTCATAACTTTCCTTAGCTTTATTTCCTCCCGAGTGAGATTGTTTAGGAAGTTCGTTCGAATCCATCGGTACTCTAGCCTTTTTTGTTAGGTGGCGAGAAGTTGATCCACTTTCAGTTTCTTTTCTTTTGGGAGAAATCTTTTAACTACAAACAATAGAAAAATAAAAATACATTACATTTGATATCTATATAATTCTTTAAGAAAAGATAAGACAAATTTCAATAAATTATTATACGCTATATTATAAATAAATACTCTAACGGATAACCCATCAGTTGGAACAGATTGGAAATATGTTTGAAAACCTATATAATATCTCCCAATAGATGTTTCACCTGCTCCAACAGATTGACCAACAAGACCACCACCAATACCACTACCAATGCCATCAAGACCACCAATACCATCACCAAGACCACCAAGACCCCCACTACCACCACAACCACCACCACCACTACCACCACCAACACCACCAAAATTGCCACCAATACCAATACCAACACCTTCACCAAAACAAATGCCACCAATAACCACACCAAGGCCGCCAAAACTGCCACCACCACCACCAATGCCACCATACCAAAACCAAGACCACCTACACCACTACTTTGACCACCAATATTGACACCACCACCAACAACCACCACCAACACCATAAATACCATCCAAAAATAGCACGACAGTCAATGAAACACTATGATAAAAACTAGAGTTTTCTCGGGTTCTTTCTTTATTTTTAGCATCAATACTCAAAATTGTTAATCCATTATCAAAGATAATACAGTTAAAAGACTTCATCTTAATCATTAACTAAAGAGCCCTAATTCTTAGAAAAAATAAAAAATATAGAACTCTTTTTGAACTCTGTTACGTACAAAGACAGAGAAAATGACAGATACAAGCAAAAATGGAGTCGAAAGTAACACCCATATGGCTGAAAATGGGAAGAAAATAGATCTATTGTGAAGGGTTGAATAATTTTTTAAGTAGTTGTTGTCTGTACTCTTGAGAGAGAGAAAAGAGAGAGAACTCGAGACGAGATTTGAAATTATGAAATTTTTTCTATAAATAGATGATTTGTATTTTGAAAAAGAATGAAAAGTTCTGAAAATATTAATTTGGTCCAAATTGATCTTAATTATTTTTTTAAAATTTTAAAAGATATGAAATATTTTACTCAGAGTGATCGATCGACGACTCATATTGGGAGGAACATAATACCAACATCATGTAATCGCAAAGACTCAATTAAAGTTGTAGTTCACCCTACGTACTCATCCCTAGTTCTATCTAAATTTGTTTAGGTATTATCTCAATAATAAGTTAATATGAAATGTTTCAACTTAGAGTGATAGATGGACGACTTGAGTCGGGAGAAACGCAATACCAACAACATACAATCACAAAGACTCAATTGAAGTTGCAGTTCACCCTATGTATTCATCCCTAGTTATATATAAATCAATTTAGGCATTAGCTAAATAATAATTTAACACAAAGTGTTTCCACTCAGAGTGATCGATCGACAACTCGGGTCGGGAGGAACGCAATACCAATATCATCCAATAACAAAGACTCAATTGAAGTTGTAGTTCACCCTAAGTACTCATCCCTAGTTCTATAAAAATCAATTTAGTTATTATTTCAATAATAAGTTAATACGAAATATTTCGACTCAGAGTGGTCGATCGACGACTTGGGTCGGGAGGAACGCAATACCAATATTATACAATTGCTAAAACCTAATTAAAGTTATAGTTCACCCTATGTACTAATACCTAGTAATATTTAAATAAATTTAGGTATTATCTAAATAATAAGTTAATACGAAACATTTCAACTAAGAGTGATCGATCGATGACTCGAGTTGGGAGGAATGCAATACCAACATCATGCAATCGTAAAGACTCAATTGAAGTTTTAGTTCACCCTATGTACTCATACCTATTTCTATATAAATAAATTTAGGTATTATCTCAATAATAAGTTAATATGAAACATTTTGACTCATAGTGAACAATCGACAACTTGGGTTGGAAGGAAAATAATATCAACATCATGTAATTGCAAAAATTCAGTTGAAGTAGTAGTTCACCCTATGTACTAATCCCTAGTTCTATCTAAATCAATTTAGGTATTAGGTCTATAATAAGTTAATACGAGATGTTTTGACTCAGAGTGATCGATCGATGACTTGAGTCAAAAGGAACATAATACCAAAATTATGTAATCGCAAAGAATTGTAGTTCACCCTATGTAATCATGCATAATTATATATAAATTAGTTTAGGTATTATCTCAATAATAAGTTAATATGAAATGTTTTGACTTAGAATGATCGATCGACGACTCGGGTCAGGATGAATCAATACCAACATTATGGAATCAAAAAGACACAATTGAAGTTGTAGTTCACCCTCTGTACTCATCCTTAGTTCTATATAAATCAATTGGAAAGAAGTCTATTGCAACAGACAACTGAGCTATTGTAGTTTTTCAAATAGATATTTATATCTATTGCAACAGATGACATATCTGATTTAATTATTAAATAGATATTTGCATATATTATGACAGATAACTGAGCTGTTGGAAATTTTTAAAAGATATTGATATCTATTGTAACATATGATATATTTGATTTAATTATCAAATAGACATTTGCATCTATTGTGACAGATGACTAAGCTATTGGAAATTTTTAAATAGATATTGTTATCTGTTGCGACAGGTGACATATTTGTTTGAATTTTTTTTCTTTTAATTTTAAAGCAATATTTTGTCCGAAAAAAGAAAGATTGATAAAATAATACTACTAAAGGTGGAAAAAAATATTTCTTGGATAACTCAAAAATCTCATTAAGTTGTCTTATGTTGTCTTTTCAATGAAACCCATATTATTCGTGCCCCTTAAGTTATTAATAAATATTTGAATCCATGTCTATAATTATCTCTCCTTCAGCCCTAAATTTATTCATCTCTCATATTTTTCTTTCTCTTCTCTTTGGGGTTATCACAGCCATCTCCTTTTTTCTCAATTGAAATTGTTGTTTTGATCTCCTTGCTTTTGACGTTACAGGTATGGTTCACTATTTCTCTTTCATTCTCATCTTTTAATTTACAGGTTATTTACATGTATTTTTTATTTAATTACCTTTTACCCATATCATATTTATTTAAAAAATTTAAAGGAACTTTTAAATCATGAATGAACAAACCATTGCTTTTATTACAATATGCAAAAAAAGTCTTCTATTGAGAGAAGTTTAAAAGCCTTGTTGGCAATATTATTTTTTTTTGTGTATTTTACTTGTTTATTTGTTGTTGATGCTGTTATTGATGTTGTTGGGGGAGTTGGTGTTGTTGGAATTTGTGGTGTGGTGTTGTTGATGGTGTTGGAACAAAGGATGTTGCTTCTTTGTTGTTGATGTTGGAATAAATGATGTTGTTTCTTTATTGTTGATGTTGTTTCTTAGTAGTTTATGCTATTGTTGATGTTGTAATAGATGGAGAAACTGTTGGAACAAATCGAACCACTAGCAATGCTAGTTTGATGTATTCCAACAGACTTTACATTTATTGCAACAGACTCTACATCTATTGCAATAGACAAGCCATGTTACGTAGAGTCTTGATCATGGGTGTTAAATGCGTCACATCTATTGTCCTTTTAGTATCTCTATCTTTTTTTAACTCATTCTCTTACGTGATAGTTGAATATGCCCCCTCGTTGAGCTAATGCCCGCAGAATTGATAACCAGCCACCCCAGCCTACTGACCTTCTAAATGAGAATGTATCCCATGTTGAATTTCGGGCTGCCTTTCATGCGTTGGCCCAAGCTGTGACTGCCAATGTTTAGGGCAACCACCAGGCTGCAGTCCCACTTCAGCAAAATGGTGATTTAATAGCAGCCAGAATTCGAGACTTCATGAGAATGAATCTGCCAGAGTTCTTCGAGTCAAAAGTTGGTGAGGACCCATAGCTATACTTATATGAGGCAAAAAAGATCACCTATATTATGCATGTTTCAGAAGAGGAGAGTGTAGAGCTGGCATCCTATAGATTGAAGGATATAAATTATGATTGGGTAGTTATATGGAAGAATAGTAGAGTGAGAATGCAGCTCCTATGAGTTGGCAGGTATTTCAGGATGTGTTTCTAGACAGGTTCTTTTTTGTGTGAAATGAGAGAAGATAAGGTAAAATAGTTTGTGAACCTAAGGCAGGGCTCGATGATAGTGAAAGAGTGCTGCCTTAGGTTCAACCACTTGTTAAAGTATGCCCCTGATACAATGGTTGATCCTAGGGAGAATATGAGTAAGTTTGTTACTGGAGTATCTGGTTTGGTAGTCAAGGAGTGTAGGGCTTCCATGATTATTAAGGACATGGATCTTTCTAGGTTGACAATTCATACCTAGTAAATTGAGGTAAAAAAGTTGAAGGGAAAAGAGAGAGGAAATAAGAAGGCTAGAATCGGGCAGTTTGAGTATGGCCGAACTAGGTTTGGAGGGGGAAATCATTCATAGTTTCAGAATTGTTCATCTATGCCAGTGCCATCGTCAGCTAGCGCTCCAAATCCTAGAGCTAGGAAGGAGTAGTGGGGTAAGACTTCTATGCCCATAGCTCAGAATAGTGTGAGTGGAAAGCCCACTTATCCTCTGTATGATAAATATGGTAAGAATCATCCTGGTAAGTGCTTGTTGGGACAAAAAGGTTACTATGGTTATGGTATATTGGGACATGGAATCAAAGAGTGTCCGTATTCTAGGCAGGGAAACTGGGATGTTCATCCCTAGATTTAGACTACTAGCACACCAGCCCCTCTAGGTCGCCCAGTCCCTCCTTAGGGTGCATCATCCAGTACTGGTGGTGGCCAATGCCAAAATTAGTTTTATACTTTACCATCCTATTAGGAGTAGGAGGATTCACCAAATGTTGTTACTGGTATGCTTTGTGTCTTTCATCTTGACATTTATGTGTTGTCAGACCCCGGGTCGAGTTTCTCTTATGTGACCCTACTAGTTGCAGTAAATTTGAAATAGGTATTAAAAAGATCCCTGAGCCCTTTTTAGTTTCTACCGCAGTGGGTGAGTCGGTTATTACCAAACAGATCTATAGAAAGTGTCCTATCACTATCCTTCATAAAATCATGATTTGTAACGCCCAGAAAAATGAGTCCCAGAGCGTCACACGGTGCTTGAGGCTACGAGTAGCCCCAAGCTAACCCTTTGATCCATTTTTATTTAGTCCAACACAAATCAACGGGGTTTCCATAAATAACCCTCAAATATCAACA
>NW_025887077.1:0-3144 GCF_002878395.1 Capsicum annuum
TCTTACATATAATATCACCAATTTGACAATGACAACTACAAGAACATAAAAAATGTTTATCAAAATTAAAAATCACATATATTTTTTATTAATGAAAAAAATCAGCAATTATTTATTCACTTAATACATCAATCAAGTTAACATTTGTTGTATTTCATACATGAACGCCTATTGTGACCTTTTAATCCACATGAACTACAACAATTTTTGCTCTTCTTTCCAAACATATCTCGTTCGGATTTTCCACGGTCCTTCTTCAGAGGTCTTCCAGGGGGGCGCTTGTATTTCGGGGGCAGAACTACCTCATCAATAATTTTCTTCGGAATCACCCAGTCATCTTTGTGTGGTAGAAGATAAACTGGAAGATCATATGTTCTCAATACGATTTTTGGGTTTGTATAGATCAGAGCAATATGGTCTCTTCTTGAAATTCTTGCTATCAAGAACTGCATAAGCATGAACACATGCTATCTCATCCAATTGAAATGCATTGCAAGGATATTTTTTTTCCTTAAGACAAATAATAAAATGTTTCTCAGTGTCGTGGACTGTATAGATGTACTCAGATGCAGGTATAACCTGAAATTATTAAAAAAAAATTAATTAGTAAAATAAAATTCATCTCAACGTATGTATATTGCAAGTCTACAAAATATGTATTTCTTTCATGCATCTGTATTTTTATTACAGAATATATTTTCCTTAATTTATTATTTGAAAAATAAATATAGTTCATACAAAAAATGAAAATAGTATTATATATATAAAATGATTACAAAAATTTCATCATACCTTCATACGTGTACACTCTGTTTCATTCTGTTGAAGAATTTTTTGAAATTTACCAATAAGATTCGTAAAAGTATACAGCGCCTGCTGTCTGTTTTCACAGTTTCATCTTCCAAACATCAATCTAAATTCCTCTAGAAAATCATATATTGGTAGTTCTCTAACTGATACCAGCGCAACATTAATGGACTCGACAATGTTTGATGTCAAAGTCCATCCACTATGAACGGATGCATACGATCTAGCCCACTTATCGTAACCAACCAATTCCAAGTAATTCTTCACTCTAGCATCAACTGCTTCCACTTTCTCCATTAACATGTGAAATTCAGTCTTCAAATATGATTTTGCCATGGTATAGAAGACATCTAATAATGCATCATGTGATTTATAATTTTTTTTTAACATTTTCCCATAGATTCCACAGTATGCATAATGTGGTACCTCATTATACACGTCACTGATAACTTTTATGATTCTTGCATTATGATCAGAAATGATACACATATCTTTTCTTTCACCGTATGTTTCTTCAAATTCTCAAAAAACCACCTCCAGTATGCATCATTTTCAGAATCAAGTACACCATAAGCCAAAGAAAATATATGTCCTGCATGTTGAAAAAAAATAAAGCATACATGATTTTTTTTAAATATAATAATGCATATGTATATTATAAATACATACATACACCTGAAAACATATGTGAAGTCAAATACTTAAATTTCAGTGCACAAATAAAACTACTGCATATGTAAATTATGCACATGTATATTATAAATACATACATACACCTGAAAATATTTGTGAAGTAAAATACTTAATTTTCAGTGCACAAACAAAACTACTGCACATGTATATTTTCAAATACAACTGACACTGATCACATAAACATAATACATATATGTATATTATAGATACATACATTTGGAAATATATTTCAAGTCAAATACTTATCTAATATATCTTACCAGCTTCTTCCATAGTACACGCAGCTACGAAAGTGCCAGTATAAAGTCCCCTGAGATGACTTGCATCAACTACTATGACAGGTCTACAATGATCAAACCCTTGGATGAATGTAGTTAGTGCTATAAATATATATAAAAACTCATTGTCTTCATTCTTTTTCATTCTTATATGTGAACCTGGATAACTGGTGTTCAACACATGTATGTATGCAGGTAGTTTTTCGTACGATGCTGATGGTTTCCCTTCTAAATCTTCAAGTGCTTGTTCGTTAGCTCACCAACACATAATATATATTAAATTCATACCCATATCTTCCTTCAGGTCACTTTTGATATCAGATGGACTGTATTTCCGCTTGTGGAATTTAAACTTTGGTTTGACTATACCACCAATCAACTTACTAGTAGCATGCAACTTAGGATAAATCTTATCTTTGATCGGACAGATATGTTCAGGTAAAAATTTTCTTACATAAAACATTGTAGATTCGCCGATAGTAAATGCACGGAATAAAAATTCACAATTTTTAGATCTGCACAAAAATGTATAACTACAAACAAAAATAAATACATATGCTCAAATACAATCAACACATATTGAAAAAAAAAATTCACAATAAACTTACCAGGTTTTACTAGATCTTGTAGATAGTGATTGAAACTTCTTTCGAATTGTATAATCTTTCATTACCGATTTTAATACACTTTTCGAGATATAAACTTGATCAACCTCAATATGTTTGTGGTGTGGGTCTGATACGAGTCAAAAAGGCATCTTAACACTCAAGGACATGAAGACGTGAGTGAAGACCCAAGATTGTGGGGCTGCCCATCTAAGGAACAAGCTTTGAAGTATAGAGAACAAGTCCCACACTCCAAAGCTGTTACTGTTCATCCGTCACTGTTCATCCGCCCCTTTGCAAGGGTTTTTTAGTCATTTGAACTAAGTGAACCTAGTTATAAATAGAACCTCATTAGGTCATTTTGGAGAGATTTTTGGAGAATATATTTTGTATCCTCTTTGAGAGTCTTTAGCAAGGTGGAATCCTTGGACAAGGTGAAATTCTTGTTTTGATTATTTGCTTAGAAACGGAGATAACTTGGGAATTCTGGTTCGCCTGAGGTCACGTAAGATATAGGTTTTGGTTGTGTGTGATATTAAAGGTCCAAAAGTGGAATAAGGTTTTAGGTTGTTAATATTATACCATCCCTTTGTCTATCTATCTATCTTTACTTTCTTGTAATTGTTTGTCTATATCTAGTGTAATCCGTTTGTGTTCTTGTCTTATAACCGTGTGTTGTTGTTATTGCATCTTATTCATCAAGTGTTGTTGCTGTTTTAGTGTGTTTTACTCTTGATATCACTTCCCTTCTTGTTCTTCTT
>NW_025887078.1:0-1338 GCF_002878395.1 Capsicum annuum
GGCTCTCCCCAACATGGGTTGTACATTGGACTCGACGTAGCTCACATGGTTTATATCGGTTATAGGATCTCCCAGTGTGTGTGTATTTCCTTGTGTCTATGGTGAATGGTGAAGTGATTTGAAAGTGGAATTATGAAAGTTATTCTTTCGAAAGATTTAAATGATATTTACATTATGAGAATTGATATTCTTGATGAACTAAAAGTGATTGACAAATTATATGATGACTCACATGTGTTATTGTACTTATTTCATCCTCTTATGATTATGATGATTTTCTTCGGGCTATGTGAGTCTTTCATACATCCTGCATATTTCTTATAAATATTTATGATGATGATGTTCAGCTAACTGCATACACCTCCTTATACTCGGTTTCTTTTCATGGTACTGACCAACATCTTCGGATGTAGGCTGTATTTTCTTGGAATACAGGTTAAGGTGCTCAGTTCCAGGTTGGATAGTGATTCTTTGGGCACGCTGTTCTACATCCTCTATCATGGTGAGTCCTTATATTCCAAGGACGTGATGTCTGATGTTGGCTTCACGGAATTATTTACATTTGATAACTGAGTATGGTTCAGTTAGGGCATGTCTCAATGGATCGCTGGTTTTATTCATTTTCTTAAAGGCTTGTCAGACTAGTATAGATGTTGGGAGTTGACTAATAAGTCATATTTTTTGTCTTTCTGAAATTCTTTTATTCTTGGATGTTGATTACTCTATTGATATTTGAGGGTTATTTATGAAAACCCCGTTGATTTATGTTAAACTGAATAAAAATGGCTCAAAGGGTTAGCTTAGGGATACTCGTAGTGTCAAGCACTGTGTGATGCTTCGGGACCTATTTTCTCGGGAGTTACGAACTTGGTAGCAGAGCCTAAGGTTTTAAGGTATCCTAGGGAGTCTGACAAGCCGTATTAAGTAGAGTCTTGATCATCGGTGTGTAGCACACCACATCTATAAGCAAGAGGCTACAAGACATTTTAGGAAAAGTGTGATTCTTTCTTTCAAAAGTCTATTGTGCTTAAAGTGTCTTTCTGTAACACCCCGTACTTAATTACGTGCATTAGTCATTGTTGTATGTGTTGGAGTATATGTATTGATCCTAAGTTAGGTATATATGAGTTTAAGTATGAGTATTGATTATTTTGAGATGGTTTCAAGTGTATAGTTTGATTATATGTGTATAGGAATCGACTTTATTTATACCGGAATTTTTCCGTCGATGGTTCCATATGAAGGTTATTGAATAAGCTTTCCAACGATATAAAGATTTCCAAAAACGGATAAGTTTCGAACATGCTCGCTTATATCCGAAACTTATCCGTTTTTGGA
>NW_025887079.1:0-3409 GCF_002878395.1 Capsicum annuum
CTCTCCCAAGAATTGATGATTTATTTGATCAGTTATAGGGCGCCAAGTGCTTTTCTAAGATTGATTTGAGGTCAGGTTACCACCAAGTGAGGGTCAAAGAAAAAGATATACCCAAAACAGCTTTCTGAACAAGGTATGGTCATTATGAGTTTCTAGTTATGTCATTTGGGCTAACAAATGCACCCGCAGCTTTTATGGATTTGATGAATAGGGTTTTTAAGCCATTCCTGGATGTATTTGTGATAGTTTTTATAGATGATATTCTAGTTTATTCTAGATCAGAAGAGGACCATGCCAATCACTTACGACAGGCATTGCAGACTCTTCGTGATTGTAAGCTTTATGCAAAGTTCTCTAAATGTGAGTTTTGGTTAAAGTCGGTGGCATTTTTGGGTCATATTGTATCTAGTGAAGGGATAAAGGTTGATGCTCAAAAGATAGAAGCTGTGAAGAACTGGCCAAGGCCCACAACGCCTACGGAGATTCATAGTTTTCTTGGGTTGGCCGGTTATTATAGAAGGTTTGTTAAAGGCTTTTCTTCCATTTCAGCACCCTTAACCAAGCTAACCCATAAAGCATCCAAATTCCAATGGAATGATGCCTGTGAGAAGAGTTTTCAAGATTTAAAGAACAAGTTGATTTCTACACCCATGTTGGTACTTTCAGAAGGCACCGAAGGGTATACAGTGTATTGTGATGCTTCCAGAATTGGTTTAGGATGTGTATTGATGCAGCATGGTAAGGTAATAGCATATGCTTCTAGACAATTGCGGCCACATGAGAAAAATTATCCTACACACGATCTTGAGTTGTCAACAGTCATTTTTGCTTTAAAGATATGGCGCCACTACTTATATGGGGTTCATGTTGATATATATACTGACCATAAGAGCTTGCAATATATTTTTAATCAGAAGGACCTAAATTTAAGGCAGCGGAGATGGCTTGAACTATTAAAGGACTACGATGTTGATATCTTGTACCATCCAGGGAAAGCAAATGTGGTAGCTGATGCGTTAAGTCGTAAGGCTACGATGGCGCCTATAGAAAGGCAAGGGATGATTAAAGATCTTCACCAGTTAGCTAGTTTGGGAGTTCGCCTTCTTGAAACTCCAAATAAAGAGCTTATCGTACATAATGCTGCGGAATCTTCATTAGTAACTGAAGTGAAAGAGAAGCACTATGCAGACCCTATTTTATTACAGCTTAAGGAGAACGTTCAGAGTGGTGCGACCAAGGCATTTGAGCTTAAGCGAGAAGGAGTACTTCAGTGCCAAAACCGATTGTGTGTGTCGGATATAGACGGGCTAAGAAAGAAGATTATGACAGAGGCACATTTTTCAAGGTATTCCATTCGTCCAGGATCAACCAAAATGTATCAAGATTTGAAAGATATGTATTGGTGGAATGACATGAAGAAGAGCATTGCAGAATTTGTAGCTGAATGTCCAAATTGTCAAAGAGTTAAAGTTGAGCACCAAAAACCCGGAGGCTATATGCAATGCATAGATCTTCCAATTTGGAAGTGGCACATGATCAACATGGATTTTGTTACAGGTTTGCCTCGTACAGCTCGGAAATTTGATTCTATATGGGTGATTGTGGATAGGCTTACTAAATCTGCACATTTCTTACCCGTTAAGACCACTTACACAGTTAAAGAATATTCGAAGCTGTATGTTAAGGAAATAGTCCGATTACATGGAGTACCAACTTCTATTATATCGGATCAGGGAACTCAATTTACCGCAAACTTTTGGAAGTCTTTCCAACGGAGTTTGGGAACACGAGTGAATCTGAGTACAACTTTTCACCCTCAGACGGATGGACAAGCAGAGCGCACCATTCAAACACTTGAAGATATGCTACGAGCATGTGTTATAGATTTTAAAGGCAGTTGGGATGATCATTTACCTCTTATTGAGTTTGCCTGCAATAATAGCTATCATTCAAGTATCAAAATGGCACCATATGAAGCTTTATATGGGAGAAAGTGTAGATCACCAATAGGATGGTTCGAAGCGGGTGAAACTCTTATATTCGGACCGGATCTTGTGTATCAAGCCATAGAAAAAGTCAAGGTGATTCAGCAATGGTTGAAAACAGCCCAAAGTAGACACAAGTCATATGCGGATAGTAGAAGAAGAGGGCTAGAATTTTCGTTAGGCGATTGGGTATTTTTGAAGGTATCGCCAATGAAAGCGGTGATGAGATTTGGCAAGAAAGGAAAGTTGAGTCCACGATATATAGGCCCGTATAAGATTATTCGAAGATGTGGGCAAGTTGCTTATGAATTAGAGCTACCCCAGGAACTCTCATCAGTGCATCCAGTATTTCATGTATCGATGCTTCAAAAGTGCATCGGAGATCCGTCCCTTATTACTTCTACTGAAGATGTGCAAGTAACAGAAGATCTTACCTATGAGGAGATGCCTATTGCTATATTAGATCGTCAAGTTAAGAAGATGAGAAATAAAGAAGTAGCATCGGTGAAAGTACTTTGGAGAAATCAACAAAGGGAAGAGATTACATGGGAAGCTGAGGAAGCAATGAAATCTAAGTACCCTCATTTGTTCAAAGATGAAGAGGAAGTTCAAGAAACGGAGTTAGAACATTAACAAGTAAGTTTTTGTTTATATATGCATAGTATTTATGTGATGATGTGAATGTTAATAGTGGACTTGAACTTGTTTTGGTTGAATAACTACGCTAACATTCGAGGACGAATGTCCTAAAGGGGGGAAGGATGTAACACCCCGTATTCAAGTACATGTATTGGCGTATTCAAGTACGTGTATTGGTCTTATTTATATGAAATTAATTTTTTATTTTATTTATACCAGAATTTGCCCATCGATGGTTCCATACGAAGGTTATTGAATAAGATTTCCAACGATATAAAGATTTCCAAAAACGGATAAGTTTCGGATATAATCTAGTACGTTCGAAACTATAAAACGGTGGCCGGGATATGGTGAATAGTAAATGTGCAGAAACTTTCCTGCACATAAACTACTGAGGCCTGCCAGTTTTGGGGTCAACTTTGAACGCTCATAACTCCCTTAATATAATGAACTGGGAGAGATACGACCTATCAAAAGAAATATCTTTGAGTCTTCTTTCCAATGCAATTGGTTTCATCCAAATCCAACGTATGAGTAAGGAGTTATACTCGTTTTACTTTAGCCTCTCAAAATAGATTTTTAGGGTCAACTTCAAACGTTCATAAATCCTTGTACAGGACGAACTGGGTGGCCTACTTTATATGAAATGAAAGCTCTTTGAATTATCTTTCCAACGATTCCAATTTCACCCAAATCTGATATCGGAGCAAAGAGTTATGGTCGATCTACTTTAGCTTATCAAAACAGTCCACCATGGACAGATTCGGATTTACTTAAAATTTTAA
>NW_025887080.1:0-2373 GCF_002878395.1 Capsicum annuum
CGCCCTATGAAGACGAATAAGATGTCAACTAGGGGATGGCGCCCTATAAAGACGAAATAAGATGTCGACTAGGGGATAATGCCCTATGAAGACGAGTAAGATGTCAACTAGGGGATGACGCCCTATGAAGATGAAATAAGATGTCGACTAGGGGATAGTGCCCTATGAAGACGAAATAAGATGTCGACTAGGGGATAGTGCCCTATGAAGACGAGTAAGATATCAACTAGGGGATGGCGCCCTATGAAGACGAAATAAGATGTGGACTAGGGGATAGTGCCCTATGAAGACGAGTAAGATGTCAACTAGGGGATGGCGCCCTATGAAGAAGAAATAAGATGTCAACTAGGGGATAGTGCCCTATGAAGACGAGTAAGATGTCAACTAGGGGATGGCGCCCTATGAAGACGAAATAAGATGTCAACTAGGGGATGGCGCCCTATGAAGACGAAATAAGATTAGGATTTTATTTTTTTTTGGTTTGTTAGAAAAAAAAAAAGAAAAAATGCCCCAGTCTTGAATATGAGGGGTCTTATTATTATTATATTGGTACGGGCTTAGAATTATAGGAGTATAGCAAAGAGCGAAAATTCAAGAAAACTTAACTTTGCTATACTTTTTCTTCACTAAACTTCACAAGATTGCTTCGCCCCTGTTCAAGCAAAGAGAGAGAAAAAAATTGTGAGTTTTTAAAATTGGTGGTTGATTTGTGGCCTTGAATTCTTTAGAGGTTTTCCTTATCTCTGCCCCAACTTGATACAGTTGATTCAACTGATTGGTTGACGAGCTTGATTCTTTGTCTTTCAAATTCTGTTGCATCTCTATTTGTTTCAGTACGATTCTGCTCTTCCTTTTCAAATGCTTCACTCGTAACACTTATCTTAACTGGCTCCCTGTCCTTGTCAAGGTGGTGACCGCCCAACAATCACTGCTCAATTTCACTGGGAGCCATGGTCAATTTTGCGCGTCTTTCTTTATTTTGCATTTGATGCAAGACTTACGCATAAAAACAGAGCTTGTAAAAAATGAAATAAGGAAAAATCAAAAGAAGGAATAAAAGAATTATGTTTGAATAGGAAGTATTTATACGGTAAAGTAAGAAAGTTTATTTGGGGGTGTATATTGACTTTAATAACGCATGACATACAATTTGGAGTAGACATTTGACCCTTCAAAACTATCTAATCTCGAATTAGGCTGCACCTTTCAATCAAATCAAATCGTCCTTCTTGATCTTTGTCCTGTCATGATAAACTTTGTCTGACTAAAGTCATTCCTTCTAGGATCTTCTCAATTGCCCTCTCTGATTTCGGTTGTCTCGTTCATCATTGTCTTATGGCGCCCCTGAGGGTTTTTACCAATAAGTTTTTTTTGTTTTTCTACACACAAAGCTTGACATTCTCAAAAATTGATCGGAAGGTCTTTGATGGACAAAGGAAAAAGGATTTTTAGGATAGGTTACAACTTGAGAGCCATATAGAAGTGACAATAGGACATATATCTCTTTTTTTTTTTCGTCGGACCGAACCCCAAGATAGGGCTGCCTACGTATCCATTTAGGAATCAGGTCGAACGTAGTTCAATGCTAACGCATTTTTTATTTTTATTTTTATTTTTATTTTTTTATTTTTTTATTTTTTTATTTTATTTTATTTTATTTTTTTTGACTCCAAAGAGGGTAAGCAAGGAAAGGTAAATAAGGCTCGAAGGGCTAACGAGGGATTAATGACATTTAGTAGAATGATGGCCTTTCGTCATCTCAACTTGAGAATGTTAAGCACAAGTGTGTCAAATATAATATCTTTTGACTGAATCGGCATTGATAGCTTTTTCTGTCATTTTTCCATCCAGATCCGTAAGTTGCAAAGCCCCATTTGATAATACTTGTCTGACTATGTATGGACCTTGCCAGTTTGGAGCAAACTTTCCTTTAGCCTCTTCTTGGTGTGGAAGGATACATTTTACCACAAGTTGGCTGGCATCGAATTTTCTAGGACGTACCTTCTTATTGTAAGCTCGCGCCATCCTTTTCTAGTATAATTGACCAAAGCAAACTGCCGTCAACCTCTTTTCATCTATTAATGATAATTGTTCTAGTCTAGACTTGACCCATTCAGTATCGTCAATTTCGGCTTCACTAATGATTCGAAGCGAGGGAATTTCGACTTCTGCGGGTATTACAGCTTCGGTCCCATAGACTAGTAAATAAGGAGTCGCGCCAGTCGATGTACGGATAGTTGTACGATATCCTAAAAGAGCAAACGGTAATTTCTCATGCCACTGTCGTCGAGATCCTTGGACCATTTTCCTAAGAATCTTTTTAATATTCTTGTTTGTTGCTTCAACGGCTCCATTTGCTTTAGGACGGTAAGG
>NW_025887080.1:2473-13277 GCF_002878395.1 Capsicum annuum
TTGGACCATTTTCCTAAGAATCTTTTTAATATTCTTGTTTTCTGCTTTAACGGCTCTATTTGCTTTAGGACGGTAAGGGGTAGAATGATGATGCACAATCTTGAATTGCTCACAAACTTCCTTCATTAGATGACTATTGAGATTGGTTGCGTTGTCTGTGACAATGGACTTTGGTATACCAAAACGACATATGATGTTCGAATGAACAAAATCCACTACTATTTTCTTCGTGACTGATTTGAAAGTAGCAGCTTCTACCCATTTGGTGAAATAGTCAATAGCGACCAGTATGAATTGATGACCATTAGAAGCTTTTGGTTCTATTGGACCGATTACATCCATGCCCCAAGCAACGAATGGCTAAGGAGCAGACATAGGATGCAGCTCTGAAGGTGGCGAGTGAATCAAATCACCATGAATTTGACACTGATGACACTTGCGAACAAAGCGAAAGCAATCTTGCTCCATAGTTAACCAATAATATCCTGCCCGTATGATCTTCTTCGCTAAAACATAGCCATTCATATGCAAACCGCACACCCCCGAATGTACCTCATTCATGATTCTTTCAGCTTCCTGAATATTAACACATCTCAACAAGTTCAAGTCCGGGGTTCGTTTGTACAAAATCTCCCCACTTAAGAAGAAACCATTAGCAAGTCTCCTAATGGTTCTTTTTTGATCTGCTTTGGCGTGTATTGGATATTGTTTTGACTTTAGGAAGCGTTTGATATCATAGTACCAAGGTTCATTATCTGGTTCTGCATCAATTATATTGCAATAACCATATTGATCTCGTATCTGTATCTTTAATGGGTCGAAATGCGTATTTCCTGGGTACGGGAGCATGGAAGCTAGGGTAGCCAGGGCATCAGCCAGCTCATTATGGGATCTGGGAATATGTCTAAACTGGATAGACTCAAACCTTTTGCTAAGGTCCTCTACGAACTGTTTGTATAGAATGAGCTTGATATCTCTCGTTTCCCATTCACCTTGAATTTGTCGAATGAGTAATTCAGAATCTCCCAACACCATTAGCTTGTGCACATCCAGATTTATTGTCATATTTAACCCCATGATGCAAGCTTCATATTCTGTTGTGTTATTAGTACAAAAGAAACAGAGTCGTGCCATGGCGGGATGATAATGCTCGGTTGGTGAGACAAGAACCGCCCCAATTCCTACTCCTTTGACATTGACTGCCCCATCAAAATATAATTTCCATGCATACATATCATCTTGAACTTCTTCCTCAATTGAATTTATCTCTTCATCAGGAAAGTAAGTTCGCAAAGGCTCATAATCATTGTCAACTGGGTTCTCTGCCAAATGATCGGCCAATGCTTGCGCTTTCATAGCGGTACGAGTAACGTACACAATGTCGAATTCTGTAAGTAAAATCTGTCACTTCGCCAATCTGCCTGTGGGCATAGGTTTTTAAAAAATATACTTTAAAGGATCCATTCGAGATATGAGGTAGGTTGTGTAGGACGAAAGATAGTGCTTCAACTTCTGAGCAATCCAAGTTAGGGCGCAACATGTCTTTTCTAAAAGAGTATATTTCACCTTGTAACTCGTGAACTTTTTGCTCAAATAATATATTGCTTGTTCCTTTTTGCCTGTGATATCATGCTGTCCTAAAACACAGCTAAAAGAATTGTCCATCATTGACAGATATAGAAATAAAGGCCTACCAGGTTCCGGTGGGACCAACACAGGAGGATTTGCCAGATATTCTTTAATCTTATCGAATGATTCTTGACATTCGTCTGTCCATTGGATAGCAGCATCCTTTTTTAGCAACTTAAATATCGGTTCACATGTAGTGCTGAGCTGAGCGATGAATCTGCTTATATAATTCAGCCTTCCAAGAAAACTCATGACCTCAGTTTTATTCTTCGAAAGCGGCAATTCTCGAATAGATTTTATCTTGGCGGGGTCCAATTCAATGCCTCTGCGGCTAATTATGAAACCCAAAAGTTTCTAGGATGGAACGCCAAATGCACACTTGGCTGGATTGAGCTTAAGATTATACTTTCGCAATCTTTCGAAGAATTTCCTCAAGTCATATACATGATCGACTCGTGTCTTGGACTTGATAATGACATCATCAACATATACTTCTACTTCCTTGTGAATCATGTCATGAAAAATAGTAGTCATAGCTCTCATGTACGTAGCTCCCGCATTCTTTAAACCAAATGGCATGACCCTATAGCAATAAGTACCCCACGAAGTGGTGAAAGCAGTCTTTTCTGCATCCGTTTCGTCCATCAGGATCTGGTGATAACCGGCATAACAATCCACGAAAGATTGGATCTCATGTTTAGCACAATTATCAACAAGGATATGAATATTGGGTAGCGGAAAGTTATCTTTAGGGCTTGCTTTGTTCAAATCCCTATAGTCAACACAAACTCTGATTTTGCCATCTTTCTTCGGTACGGGCACCACATTAGCCAACCATGTGGTGTACTGAGTGACCCTGATCACGTTCGCGTTCAATTGCTTCATGATTTCCTCTTTGATTTTATCGCTCACGTCAGTTTTAAACTTTCTTTGCTTTTGCTGGACCGGTGAGAAATCAGGGTATGTAGGCAGTTTGTGGACCACCAAATCCGTGCTTAGACCCGGCGTATCATCATAAGACCAAGCAAAAACATCCTTATCTCGATCAAAATCTGAACAATATCATTCCTGATATTCTGATCCGCATGAATACTTATTTTTATTTCTCTAACCTCCTCATCAGTTCCCAAATTTATTATCTCGGTGTCATTTAAATTGGGTTTGGTCTTATCCTCAAATTGATCCAATCCTTTTTTGACTTCCTTATCAGTTTCACCTTCATCGTATTCATCTACCGTTTGGTTTGCTGATTCGAGATTAGACAACTTTTTAGGGTCTAAATGTGAACTCCACGTACATGCCATGTTATTGGAGCCAGTATTAACATAACTGAATTAAGATAAAAATAAAAATTAAAAGAGGAAAGAAAAGATAAATTTACTAGAAAACTTGAATTTCATTTATTTGAATCGGAAAGGATAGGAGGGTTAACATGAAAGCAGAGCAACTAAACTATGTGGACTACGAACCTGAGAATAGTCCAAAATACAAAAGAAAGAAAAACGAAACAACAAAATAAACTACCAAGACTCCTTCCTTGTGGGGAGAGGAGTGGCTTCCCAGTTAGTGAGCTTGATATTTGGCCCAACGAACTGCACATCTGTATGGCTAGGGCCTTCACCCATCTGAATCATGTTTACTTCATGAAACATTTCCTTGAGACCTTGACATATTTCATCCACATCCTTGTTAGAATATGGGTATTGATTTTCTTTCTTTTGAGCTTTCATGAAAGATTGGCTGATGTGTGGAACCGGACTTGTCAATTTCCAATCCTTCTTCTTCTGCTCTTTTGCCCATTTTCTATCTACCGCGGTAGGCTTAAAGCCTAAGCCAAAGGAGTCACGGCTACCACATGGATCTACGGGGTTTATAATTCCTTGCAGCGAAACCCCTAATCCTTTTCCCGGTTCATAACCATTTTGTAGCATTTGGCTAGCCACCATGATTGAAGTAGAAGAGAGATGAGGCCCCGGAATCGGCGTGCCTTCCACGACTTGATCAGCTATCACAATTTCAAAGGCTTGATATATGGAAGATTCACAACCCCCCTTTGTTTCGATACAGGGTACAGAAGGATCTCGATGTATGGGAAGGTCATCCTCTCCATGTACAATGATTTCCTGATTGTCGTGTTCAAACTTAACTACTTAATGCAAAGTAGAGGGTATGGCTCTGGCCGTGTGGATCCATGGTCTTCCTAAAAGCAGGTTGTAGGAAGTATCCATGTCTATTACTTGAAAGGTGATCGTAAACTCAACTGGTCCAATAACCAAAGCAAGATCTACCTCACCAATTGTGTCTCGTTTTGCACCATCAAAAGCCCGAACACATACATTATTGGACCGAATCCTATCTGGGCTGATTTTTAATTTTTGCAAAGTAGAGAGAGGACAGATATCTACTCCTGAACCTCCATCGATCATTACCCCTTTTATGTAATATCCTTCGCATTTGATAGTCAGATGCAAAGCCTTGTTGTGAGCAGAACCTTCTGTGGGTAACTCATCATCAGTGAAAGTGATTCTATTTGATTTAAATATTCTACGAACCATCCTTTCTATTTGACATACCGTAGTTTCCTTTGGGACGTATGCTTCATTCAACAACTTAATCAATGCCTGACAATGTTCTTTAGAATGTAGCAGCAAGGATAATAATGATATTTGAGCCGGGGTTTTCCTCAATTGATCGACAATGGAATAGTCTTGGGTTTTCATTTTCTTCAGAAATTCCTCGGCCTCTTCATTTGTGACAGGTGTTTTCATTGGCCCTTGACTATCTTTAAACTGTTTTGGTCTCCTTAATTCTTCTGGAACATAGCATCTTCCCGATCAAGTCAAACCCCCTGTTTCGTTTGTTTCTTCCATGACCTCTTTTCCTTTGTACATCACCATGGTTTTGTTGTAGTTCCATGGGATGGTTTTCAAGCTTGTCACTGGGAGCTGTGCTGCGTGTCTTATGACAATTGGTTCTGTTATCTTTTTCATATTGTTGTGTTGTTGGTCGAACCATGCGGGACCACTCGAAACATATAGTTTTGGCCCATCTTGTGCTATTCCCTTTAGCTTTGCAGGAACATACAATACCATCTTTTCTGAATCTCGGGGTCTTATAATGGAACTCGCTCCTTTCACGATCAATGGTTCTCTTCGCATATACTTCAATGCTTCACCCTGGTTTTCCTTCAAGGCGCCTATTTCTATCATTGCTTGGCTTGTTGGCCTGCAGTCTCTATCGTTAAAAATCATCCCCACGACGTGTGTATTACTTTGATTAGGAAGTGGATTGTCGGTGACATTCAGTGCTTCTTCTTTTTGTATTACGATTGCCTTACTTTCGATTAACTTTTCAATGGCTCTCTTCAGACTCCAATAGTTTTCGGTACTGTGACCTTGGACGTTGGAATGGTACTCACACCTTACATTAGGATCAAACCAACTTGCATTCGGATCCACTTTGAAAGGCAAAACAGGTTCAATCCATCCTAATTTGACCAATCTCCGCAACAGGCTCGTATATGATTCTCCAATTGGGGTGAAGTTTTCCTTTGGCCTCTGTTCTCTTGTATAGTCTGCCGTAACATACAGATTACGAGGGGCTTGTAAATTTGGCTGCCGCGGATGAAAACCTTGTGGCGCAGGTGCCCGCCATTGTGGACGCTGCGGAGGTCGGGCATACGCTTGAGCATTAAGAACAGCAGGTTGAGGCATATAATAATGTTGAGGAGGGCTGGGTTGTCCCTGTTGGACATGAACGTAAGGGGAGTTCCGTCCCCTTTGGGCATTGCCCGGTCCTGACGCCATCATGGATCCTTCCTCCTTCCTCTTCCGATTTCCGAAACTACCTGATCCACTCTGAATGGCTTGTGTAGTGGCCCTGAGGGCGGTTTGGCTCATGATTTTTCCTGATTTGATGCCATTCTCCACCATTTCCCCAATTTTTATTGCTTCGGCGAAAGGTTTACCAATCGCGGCTAGTAAATGATGAAAATAATCGGACTCTTGAGTTTGGAGAAAAACGTCGATCAATTCCTGGTCCTTCAGTGGCGGCTTGACTCTAGATGCCTGTTCTCTCCATTTTATGGTAAACTCTCGAAAACTTTCAGATGGTTTTTTCTTCATATTAGCGAGGGAAGTGCGGTCAGGGATAATATCGAGATTGTACCGAAATTGTTGCACAAAATCTTGAGCCATATCATCCCAAACGTGCCAATGGGAGATGTCTTGATCGATAAACCATTCGGAGGCTATTCCCGTTAGACTTTCTCCGAAATAGGCCATAAGCAGCTCCTCTTTCCCTCCTGCTCCTCTGAGTTGATTGCAATACCTTTTTAAGTGGGCCACTGGGTCCCCATGACCACTATATTTGTCGAATTTAGGGGTCTTGAACCCTATCGGCAAATGAACATTAGGGAACATACACAGGTCTTTGAAAGAGACGCTTTTGTGTCCTCCCAATCCTTGTATGTTTCTCATACTCTGCTCCAGACTCCTCACTTTTCTAACTATCTCTTCTCGTTCTTCATTCATAATAGCCTTCTCAATCACGGTATGAGACTCAGGCTAATGAGTGGGCTGATATGAATTTACGGGTTTGAATGCCAATTCAGGAGGATAGACTGGATCATGATTTAGTTCGTTGATAGGCTTCTATATCATTGATGGAGGATTTATATTAGTTGTCACGGCCGGAATGAAAAACGGGTTGTTCGTGAATGATGGATTTGGAGGACGCATGGTGGATGTGCCAGCAGCGCTAGACACATTAGCGTATGGACCAAATCCAGGCGGATAAAGTGGATCGTCGACTTGGGCTTGAGTAGAACTGGGATGATTTGCATCTGAAAGGCCTGGAATCAAGGAAGGCGGGGCTTGTCCATTCGCCCAGGCCTGATACATTTCCGTAATTTGTTGCTTCAATAACCTATTCTCCTCCAAAGATGCGAACTCTCGTGGGACTAACTGATCTCGACCTTCTTCATTATTATATTCTGTTCCATCTTTCCGAGTCATCTTCCTTTTTCCTTTATACCTTGTGTTGTACGGGTGAGATGCCAGCTTGACCACAACCAACCACCTTATTCTCTCTCTCTTTGAAACAGAAACAAATATGTTAGGATTTAGAGAGATTTTTTTTTTTAAATATTCATAACTAACTCAAATGTCATGCACCTAAGTAATTTCATTCCTGAAATGGACTTAGGAAAACCCTCTTGTTTCATCCCGGCTTTGGTGAATTAATTTTTTACCCTGATTATTTAATGCCAACATCTTAAAATTATTACTTGAAACTTGAAAAAGAAAAAAAAATATTTGATCGCACCCGCCGAGGGTTGCCTACGTATCATGTTTTACATGAATCAGATCATCACGTAGTTCATGGATATGGTAACTATATATATATATTCAGAAATAAGGAGAATAAACTTGAAACAAACGCGAAATTTTCCATACATTTCCAATTGTTCTTAAAACAAAGCTTTAATGAAAGGAAACTAAAATTATCTAAAACTAGAAAAGACTCAGAATACTGGAGAAATACTAAAAAACCTATAAAGAAACTAATTCTAAGGAAACAAGGTCTTTAATAATTATCATCAAGATGCCTTCCAAAGATGTCTTGCAACTTAATCCTCCCTCAGACTTGAGTAGATCCTGGATAATGCTTTTGGCAGATATGGAGCGAGAGCACGTGCCTGGCGGCCCAGATTTTCATTGCCTTGGTGAAGATACTTAGCACAAATATTAATCAAGGTTTCACTGAGCTGAAGTACTTCTCCCCTGGCCTCGATCATACTTTCATGGCAATTTTGCACCCAATGTTGCGTAGTGCGGACGGTATGTTTTAGGTCTTCTTCTCGTTCATGAAAGTCATCGATCTGATAGTGAAGCGCCTGTCGTTCGGTCATCCACTGATTTTCCTTAGCTTCAACTTCCTTCTGAAAAGTCGTAAAGCGTCTCGCTATTTCTCTTTCCCATTCCATGGAAGCTTTTAGCTGAGCCTGAAGCTTCGACTGTGTATTTATTAGCGAGGCCTTCTCTTTCTCAAAATCACTCAATTGTTGCTCCATAGCACCGGTGACAATATCCAGGTCTTCTTGTAGGGCATGCATGGCAACACGGTTCTCTCTCTCAATCTCCTTACGAACCGACCTAATTCTGGCCTCAAATTTCGCCTCATGGTGAACCAATTCTTCTCTAGCCCTTTCCAAATCATTATTTAAGACGTGCAGAGTATACTGATATTTCTCTTCTACCTTTCGTCGAGCCTGCTTAATTCTGACTTCGATCTCCGCTTCTCGATCCACTGGCTCTCTGGCCGACCTTTCTGGCATAGCTTTAGGAGGAGGCTGGTCATGAAACCATGGCAGATACCAATAGTCTACCTCGCCCTTGTCGCTGTCTTCCACCATGTGATCGAAACCCAAAAGTACACATCCTCCCCAGATCTTAAGTATCTCAGTCTTCCTTAGAGGGATGTCAGGGAGGAATTCGTACATGAACTCTTTCATATCCTCGACTGGCGGTATATGCTGACGTCGACCGAATTGTCTCATGACTCTTAGTGGCACGTACGGCTGAACACCTCGGAGACCCATTAAGACGATGAAGGGTCGGAAAGTAGACATATATATCACCTCTTTTGAGGGGAACCAATGATAATTCCACATTATCTTGTCCGCCGTCAACCCCTCCAAGTACTCCTTCCAAGCTCTTATTCCTTCGGGAAAGTTTTGGTTCTCCATCCTCTTCTCATGGCCCTTGATATAATCATTCCACTCGACTCAAAAATCCACAACAAATGGATGGTAACGGATATGCTCGAGCATCCATAACTGCAATAGAATGTTACATCCTTCAAAATAGTCCGCTCCACTTTTGCACATCGTCAGGGCCCGATAAATGTCTGCCAAAATCATGGGCATGAGGGTGACCTTAGGATTCTTATCAAAAGCGGTAATAAATGCAGCCAGATTGGTGCTGATTTTTCCTCCTCTCTTTGGAAATACCATGATTCCCAAAAAAGCCACTATGAATGCTTCAGAACTGTGCTTTTTCCAGGTTTGGTGGCATCCCCCGTTGTTAAGTTCTGATTTAAACAACTCAAATCCCCTTTCTTGACCATATCTTTCGTACAAAAATTCTAGACGAACCCATCCATTTTCTAGGCAGCCTCCTATGTTCTTCTTTTTTATGTGCAATAGCTCGAAAAATCTTTCGGAAGTGACATGCTTCAGTATCATGGGTTCTCCTCGGTGAAGGTTCTTTCCCTTTCCAATAAACGCCCCTATTTCCTCCAGTGTGGGAGTAAGATCAAAGTCGGAGAATCGGAATACGTTGTTTGAAGGATCCCAAAACTGTACCAAAGATTCTATCATGTCTCTTCGTGGTTCAACATTCAACAGACTCCTTAAAAATCCCAAGTGTTTATATACCTCTCCCTGTTCATAGTCAGTCATATTGTTATACCATATCCGCAATAGCTTTGGAACTTTATCCAACACCATGAAATGGGGTACTTCATCATCCCTCAGCCTCTTGTCACTCCTTCCAACTGAGTTCATATTGCCCTATAGGATAATGATGACAAATAAGAATTCTATTCTAAATCTCCTAAAGCAAGATAAAAATAATTTTCGAAAGAAGTTGACGAGATGACACGGAATAAGATTTCAAAATGAGCATGAGAAAATAATAACTGACAAAATGGAAAGTATCCAAGTCTTCTCAAACATCCTAGAGTAGAGACAATAATTTGATGACGTTTGAACCAGACAGATCAGAAATAATTAAATTATTAAAATAAAATAGTGGACCAAATTATTTAAAATGTTTGACAAAAATGGGCTCTATGATATTCCTAAGAAAGATTTTAAAACCAAAGAAAACAGACATAACGAGACCACACGTTAAAACGACTTAATCTTGACAAAAAAAAAGTTCTATGTAAAATCTTATATATTTTCTAAAATAAATCCTTAAAAATTTTTATTTAACCCCTTTTTCAGATCAATTAATTCACTTAAAAGCCGGTCAACATTCGATATGGCGTTTCCTATAATGCAACAAGTAGCACATAAAATGTACATGATGGTCTCAAAAGGCGAAACCTGACCTAGACGGACCCGACCCCAGGGTCGAGCCCCACTAAGTCAAAAATACACATGATACAAATAGAACGCAGTCTATTAGAGATAACCATGTCTAAGTCCAGTTATGTTAGGTTTAACCTGGTGGAGTTAGATATCTAGACTGTCAATGAAACGAGCGAACAACTCGAGTCAGCAAGGGACAACTTTACCGGTAGCAGGGCTTTCCGGCCTCACTGTTGGTCCCTTTTCGTCCTAAGTCATGGGTGACTACAGAATCCTTTCCAGGAGCGTTGCCGCATCTCTAGTATCTCAAGCTCGGGAGCGTATACTGCATCTCCGAATATACAGTATCTCAGAAGATTCAGATGGGCGTGCGAGAGAAGACAATTTATATTGCAATTCAAATAATATCAAATCGATAAACATGTAGGCAAAGAACACATTTAGGCCAACAATATACAATATCAAAATTAAATAAAGCCAATTAAGTCAATATAAAAGCTCGAATTCTAGTTGTATCCCCAGCAGAGTCGCCATCTGTCACACACCCCCGGTTTTTCACCGCGTCCGACCCCGCTAGGGAGTTGGTTTTGGAGAAAATGGTTTTTCCGATTAAAGTGACGTTTTGAAAAGGGATTACTTTACTTACAGAGTCGCCACTTGGAATTGAGTTTGGGTGTTTCAAGTCACCTTATTGAATCCCTATTCAAAAGGAAATGACTCTTCAATTTTTAGTTTTTCGTCTGCGAACTAGAAATCTGGATAAGGAATTCTGTTGACCGAGGGGAAGCTGTTAGGCACCCCTCGAGTCCCATGGTTCTAGCACGGTCGCTTTAATGACTTACGTCTGGCTCAAATTAAATTTTTTTTTTAGGATTCATAATATTTGTTAACCTAAAAGTTGTTTGCCTCCCGCTTTTAATTTATTTTGAGATTATTTATTATATTGACGTGTGCCTTACTGATAGTAGTACTTTTCGGCCTCACCACAAATTTTGGCACGTTTCCCGCGCCTTTAAGGCATTTATGAATTGTCCCCATTTTTGTAGTCTAAATGAGCACCTCATAGGTTTAAAATCT
>NW_025887081.1:0-1274 GCF_002878395.1 Capsicum annuum
GAGGTATGTAAAGCATACTCTAACGATGTTCTTTGGCATGAAAACACGAATGTTCCATCAAGTAAGATTCCGAGGTTGTCCAAAAACATGTATTGTTCTACGTTACCAACGAAGTTGTTTCCATTATATAAAGTGTCAAAATGTTTCATTGATATACCAAAAGGCTCGTATTTCATTGTTGTGATATTGATGATTCTGAAACACATTGTTGATGTACCAATGAGTCTTTATTACATCGTTATTGTATAGAAGGTCTATTACTTGGTTCCTATTGATGTATCATTGTTTCAAAGTATCAAAAATATGGTGGCGATCGAAATAACAATCTCAAAGATTAATTGAACTAAGTTATGGAAGTTCTCTCTTATCGGGTGGTATCCCAGGGGCATAAGCCTAGCATGGGTCGATCCCTGTTTATGTGTTTATGGGTGGTATCCCAGGGGCATAAGCCTAGCATGGGTCGATCCCAGTTGATATGTACTGGAGGCAGCCTAATGGTCACAGTACAGTACAGTAATGATTACAAAGACGATAAGAACGAAGGTAAAGTGATTGAATAAATACAATGTACAGGTTGTCACAAGTTCTAGTAAGTGTGGTCCGCTCCTATTACGACTTATTCACTTGTTTCTGATTTCTATTGAGCTCCTATATCATATGTGATTATTTACAGCTTTACATACTTAGTACATATTTCGTACTGACGTCCCTCACGGGGGACCTGCATTTCATGTTGCAGGCACAGGTACGTCAGCTCATACACCGCACAAGTAGGAGCCAGGTCATACAGCTATTGTTGGTGAGCTCCAGTTTGCTTCGGAGCTTTCCGAGTCGGTTCCTTATGTTTTGTTATTGTACATGAGTCATGTGTGGGCGGGGGTTTGTCCCGACCCTAGTTATGTCATGTATATCCTAGAGGCTTTGTAGACATAAGGAAGGGTAAAGTCATGGAAGTTTATATAGTGATGTTATATCTGTATATGTGGTGGCCCCGACGGCCAAGTATTATATATATATATTTGCGCGTGTTGTGCTGATACAGGTAATTAGATCCTTCTATATGCAACGAAGTGCTGTCCAATTTTTGGTGACATGTAAGTGAAAGTACAGGTATTTGAACGGGTTCTCCCGGGCCTTCTCGGCTTCGGGTGCCAGTCCGGCCCGATGGGATTTTGGGGCGTGACAATATCCTAGAGGCTTTGTAGACATAAGGAAGGGTAAAGTCATGGAAGTTTATATAGTGATGTTATATTTGTATATGTGGTGGCCCCGAC
>NW_025887082.1:0-4271 GCF_002878395.1 Capsicum annuum
GATTATGAGATTTTACCATTTGAACTATTTATTATGAAAGTATGAAGAGTATGATTTTGACATAACTCAAGCCAAGTGAGTCATCATTGTTTGTATGCATGTTTTCATGAAATTGATGATGTTATTTAAAGTGTTGCATGCACCCCCACATACTCAGTATATTCTCTTTGTGCTGACCCCCATCTACTATTCTATTCAGTGGCAGCATCTGGTCAGCATGTAAAGGGGTCCTTATAGTTTAAGGTCTTGTGTTGGTTGTTTCATTTCAGAGACACTGTATCTTCTTCTGTGGCCATATTGAGTGGGATGGTTGGGAGTCATAGCCTGTTTATTTACAGGCAATACTAGTAAAGGCTTTATAGACAGTAGTAGTGGTTGATGTATTCAGTCTCCTTCTTGTATATGTAAATGTGTTAGTAGAATTGTCATCTTGTAATTCCAATATTGTATTGAATAGATTCTGTATTGTGATACTTTCAGCTTTATTCTCTCAGAATTATGTTTTAAATCAGCTGCTTCTGAGTTATACCTACGAAAGGGTTAGCTTGGGGTCACTTGTGAACCTAAGCACCATGTGGCGTCTCAAGACTTGATTTTCAGGGCATTACAAACTTGGTATCAGAGCACAGAGTTCAAGTGTCCTAGGGTGTCTATGACACCGTGTCTAGTAGAGTCTTACAGAACGGTACAAAAATGTCTGTACTTTTCTTTGAGAGGCTATAAGGCATTTAGGAAAGGTTGTTGTTCTTTCAAGTGTTGAATCGTGCAATAAGTGTAAACCAGATAAGCTACCAAATTCCTTTTGAGGATCTATAAGTGAAAGTTTGTACTTGTCTATCTATGTGCTATTATTAAGATAGTATGAGCAACAAGTCCCGGTTCTTTTCCTAATAATACTTTCAGACTGATTAGCAAAATGTTTTAGAAGTCTCATAAATGTGTCTTCAGAAGAGCCTCCCAGTGTGTTATAAGTTCCTGAAGTTTCCTGTTATGTCCTCTTCTCTATGACTTGTTCAGCTAAGACTGAGTGGATGTGTAATCCTTGATCATCGAATACGGTATGCCAAGTTCATATCTCCCGTAATCTTGCTATCATCATGCTGTTGAAAAAAAAAGGAAAGTCTAGTGAAGCCGTGTGGGGATCTTCGATTCACTAGGATAGCTGTTTTGTTATTCACCTCAAACTTTTTTCAAAACTCATATTCAAAGCCTAGTGGAGCCGTGTGCGACCTATTTCGATCCATTAGCAACTTTTAGTTCATCTTGTTCCTTGTGCTGGCTAAAAATGTGGGATTTGGAGGTGTAGTAGTAAGAAGGATGGTACGTGTGATTTGTTGAGCATAAGTATAGCGGGATTTGTTTTTGCATCCATTTGGGGTTAACAGGGAGTGATATATCCTTGTGTGTCAATTTAGTGATGTAGTTTGTTCGAGGTATGAAATGGGTGTTGACGGTATTTGTATGCCAGAGAGTATAGGTTAGTAATGGAAGTACTCAGTGGGTGAGTGTTGTTAAATTATTCCATTGCTGGGTTGCAACAGGAAGTTAAGTTAAGACGTAGAGAGATTTGAACTAAGTTAAGTTGTGTATGAAGGATAGATAGTAGTGATGCGTGAAAGAAGAATGTGTTAATGGATTGTGAATAAGATAAGCTATATGATTATGACCAATTATTATTGTTATGAAGTTTAAATGGGCTAGCATTTGTTGAGGATTGTTCTATAGTTTCTAAGTGGAAATTTCGTGTAAAAATTTTTAAGTTATATTGTGTGCTAAAAGTTAAGCTTGAATGGTTGGTGATCGTGAAGGTGACTGTGACGATTTCTTGATTAATGGTATTAGTTGTTAGGAAGTGATCTAGTAGGCTTGAATAGCGGATATAAAAGCCTAAGTTAGGTAGATTGGTGATTAAGTTTGATGTTGTGTTCATGATGAGAGAGTTCACCCAAGATATTATGGGACTGCTTTAATTTTGAGGATTAGTGTATGACTGTAATGGTTGAGCTTCTTAGATGTCATTTTGATTCTTATGGTTTAGAAATATAAGTTTACAAGCATGATTTTAATAAGCGATAATAGAGGTAGCGTGGTCCGTTAAGGATGAGAAAAATTTGAGTTGAGCGTTAGACTTTAAGATTAAAATTCCGAAGTTGAGTAGAAAGCGTGGAAACTCTAGATGGTGTATGCTCCGACTATCGGGTTTCTTATATGGATTTGAGATTATAAAGTGTGCAAGTGTTAGGTGTTGATTATTAGGGTTATAGAAGGATAGGTGGTAATGTGAAGTAAGATTGAGATTAAGCTTTCATGTATGTTATGGTTAGTTGAAGTTTTAAGTGGTTATCTTGAGGGATTGTGGTGTACATGTTTCAGATTCTGGAAGCTAGTTATGCTTCAATTCGCAAACTTCTTCTAAACGATCTTTGTTTTCCAAGTATTCCAGCTCAGTCAATCAGAATCATTTAGTGTACCTTCTCATTTATCATTTCATCATGTTATCTAAGGATCTTAGGAATGAAATCATTTCCATATGGAGCATCTCAGTAGTTACGAGTATACCTCTGTTCGTGCGTCATGCATATGAGCTAATTCATATGTGCCCCGTGCACAGTCTTAGTGACCCTGTGAAATAAGTCTTGTAAAGCAACATAGAGTCCCAAGGGGGAGATACCCTGTGACTTCTTAAAGCATCCGTGTTTTAAATACATCTAGTTCATGCTAAAGTTCTCATTACGAGCCTTGAATTGGCTATTGTTGGATACGCATTCATATATTCCAGAGTCAGTTCAGCTAGATATTTATGCGTCAGATATGCATGTTCAGTATGAGGACTAGGAAACTGTAATTCCAATCGCGCCGATATGTCTCAGATGTTCGTATCCCTTAAGAAGGTCAATTGATAAGTGCTTTTATCCTATCAAGTGACATTCGAGGATGAATGTTTCCAAGGGGGAGATAATGTAATACCCCAAAAAATTTTCTTGATAAAGATTTTGTGAGAAACGTATAGAGTTCTAACCTTTAGAGCAATCCATAAATGTTCTCTGTAGTATTTCTAAGTCGTTGACCTACCATTGCGTACAGTATCGAATAAGATTTCCAACGATATGTAGATCATCAAAAACGGACACTCGAGCGATAAGTTACGACCATTCTGATCGATCTACGACCATTCCGATTGAGCTGTGAACAGTAAAACGTGCAGGAAATTAAAAATTACTGTAGCCAGGCAAATTTCAGGGTCAACTTCAAATGATCATAACTCCTTGTAAATAATGATCTGGGTGATCTACTATATATCAATGGAAAGCTCTGCGAGTCCTATTTACAATAAAATTGGTTTCATCAAATTTTTCTATCGGAGAAAAAAGTTATGGTCGATCAACTTCAGCCTATCAAAAGCAAATTTTTGGGTCAACTTCAAATGATCATAACTCCTCGTACACAATGATCTAGGTGAGATACTATATATCAACGGAAATATATGAGAGTCCTCTTTCTAATAAAATTAGTTTCTTCCAATTTGGATATCAGAGTAAAATGTTATGGTTGATCGACTTTAGACTATCAAAACAGTCTACCAAAGGACAGATTCGAGAATTATTTAATTTTTTAAGTGCATTTTGTCATTATGCCTTCAATTCATGGACGAAAACTGTCCATTTATACCTTTATTAAGCCATAAAATTCATGTTCTTCCATCAAAAACATTGAGAGAACTAAACCCTACCTCCATTTTGAGCTCCAAATATCTTCCAATTGCACCGTAGAAATTCAAATTTGATCCGATAATCGAACTCATTATCTTGAGACCTTCTAGGAGCACCCCTTATTTTTGTGAGTAGGATTCCATAATCAAGAGGTCAATTTCAAGGTATGTGGGGTTTTGAAGAAGAGCAATCTTCCGTTCTTTTGCCCAAAGCTTTAATTTTGTTATGGTTTTACATGATTTTGCAAGTGAGATTATGTCTAAATAATTCGATTATGAGATTATGATGGTTGAATAAATAAACATTGATTTATATGATTATCTCAATGTTTTCATGAGATGATTTAATAATTATCATTGCGAATTACACCCTTTTACCATGAGGTAGTATTTTGAATGATTTTGGAACGTATGTCGAGATGATATTTTGGAATAATATTTTGAGGTATGTGTCAAGCTTTATGCTTTCCAATGACGATTTGAATTATTGATTATATATTTGAGACATGAGATGGCTTGATATCTATAATTTTAAATTTCATATTTTTATTTTTAATGATTT
>NW_025887083.1:0-15362 GCF_002878395.1 Capsicum annuum
ACCTATATACATATATTCTGTAGTAATAGTTTTTGGGGAGAAATATTTTGGCATCAAATTAAAGTTTATTATCTAAGTTAATTATTCAAGCTTGAGTTGTACTGGTATTATTCGGAGGCTTCACGGACAGATATTCTAGCTTTGGCGTCCAAGTAGGCTAGGTTTACCCTATCTTTAGATTGAGCTTATTTACTGAAAATGTTAACTATTATGTTAGTTTTGAATAAATCCTTGTAGATGCGTATTTGTTTTGATATATATGAACTGTCTTATTTATTCGGATTAGGACCCTATTTTAATAAATATTGGAATATTATCTTTGAGTATAATATAACACCTATTATTTTAGAACATGAAATTAAATTACAAAATCTTAAATTTATTTCTTTTTAATTAAGATTAACGGATGATTGTTTAGACATTGGCATTGTTATGATATGGTATGAATTTTAATATTTTCAGTGGGTATGGTTACTGTGAGTTCCGGTTTGAGTCTGGAAAATGGTTATTATGGTTACTATGAGTTCCGGTTCGAGTCCGGCAATTGATTATTATGGTTACTATGAGTTTTGGTTCGAGTCCGGCAAATGATTATTGTGGTTACTATGAGTTTCGGTTCGAGTCCGGCATCTAATTATGAATTGTATATATCTGGCCTCTCGTTATTACCTATACTATTATGATTTATTGGGATCACCACAGTTTTAGATTATTATGTTTATTTTTATTACTTGCATGTCCCACTGGCTTATGGGGGTACAGTTGGGTTAATTGTCTTCTTCAGTGTGCCTAGAGGGCTTATGGGGCCCCAGTTAGGTTATGTAGTGTGCCTAGCGGGCTTATAGGGGTCCAGTTAGGTTATGTTTGATTTATCTATTATTACTGCATTATTTATTTTTTGGTATCGCATAAGTTTATTTCTTTATAGCCGTTGCGTAGCTTGGTAGTTCTGTACCTTTCTATCCCTCTCTACTAATGACTCAGATTACACCCTCGCAATGTAGTTATACCTTTTCTGTGTTAAGATCAGTCGGCCGATGATGCCTACTGAGTACCCGTGGTTTTAGGTACTCATACTACACTTCTGCATCTTTTTCTGATATAGATCCGGGCATTAGCAGTCAACGTTGAAGTGGTTCCTACCTTCCATCACTGATTCCGAGCAGGGTGACCTTGCTGTCGTCCATGGCTGATCCTCTTCTATCTATTTTAGTTAGTCTTTTGCAATCAAGAATGCTTGTGTATATTTTGTACATTTTATATTTTTGTCTAGTACGCTAGGTACCTTTTAGTAGTGACTCTAGTACTGACCTTATCAGGTCTTGGGAGGGATTCATTGTAAGTTTGTCCTTTTTCCTCATCTCATTTTGATATAATATATATGCTCATTTTTTAATTTTTACTTATTATTAGTATTATTATTATTATTATTATTATTATTATTATTATTATTATTATTATTATACATAATCCTTTATTTGGTCTCTTCCTGTTAGCCCGTTACTTATCATTCTGGACTATGGCTTGATTTGCCTACTGGTGGGTTAAAGTAGACGCCATCATGACTTGAGAAATTGGATCGTGAAAGATTGGTATCAAAGCTTAGGTCGTACTGGTATTGTTAGTACTGGAGCCGATGTTTAGTAGAGTCTTGTGGATCGGTATGAACTATCCTTGGGAAGCTACCGAGCATTTTTAAGAAAAAAATATCATTTTCTTGATCCATTTTTTTTGTGCGTTGAGTCTGGGTTAGTTGTAATCTTCTTTCATTGGTTCACTCTTTACTCCAATGGATAGGATGCGAGGTTCGAGAGCTGGGGGTCGGGGAGTGGACTTTATTTCTTATCAATTTGACACGGTAGCGAGAAGGTAGTGGAGTGGTTATCTTGATTTTAGGCCAGCTGGATCTCCACTAGTGACTTGGACTCAGTTCTCTGAGGCTTTCTTGGGGAATTTTATACCTCATAGCATGAATGAACATCTCTGGGATGAGTTTACAGCGTTGAGACAGGGTTTTATGACTGTGGCTGAGTATGAAGCAAGATTTCATGAGTTAGCCGGATACGCCACTATGATTCTGGAGACGGAGTATGACCGGATTCGATGCTTTGTCAAGGGATTGAGGTTGTCACTCCGTAGGGCTACACAGAGTTTGGTGACTTCAGGAAAGTCTTTTTTTGAGATAGTCGATAATGTTTATTCCATAGAGGAGATGAAACGTGAGGCCCAAAGAGGCAGTGATAAGAGACCACACTACCAGGGTAGTTACAGCGGTTCTCAATTCTCAGGCTGATGATTTCATGATAGATACACTCATCAACAGCCTTTACAGCTAAGGGTTAGCCTAGTCAGCCAGTTCAGGCATCACTTCAGATATTCGACCAAGTTCAGCCCGACTATAATAGTTCCAGTGATCAGAGTAGCAGCCATCCGCAAAGGGTTATTCAATTAGGATCGTCGAGTAGGGGTGGTCATTCTGGATTTACCGGTCCTTCTAGACAGAGCTGAGTGCCCAGAGCATGTTATGACTGTGGGGTTATTGGTCACTTCGTCCATGATTGTCCTTGGCATAGAATGATTGAACCTTCTATTTTAGATGTGCAGCGATCAGATCAGTTTCGCCCCTCCGTTAGGTAGAGGTGGTTACAAGGTCGTGGAGGTAGTCCCTAGGGTGCTAGAGGTAATCCGAAGGGAGGTAGGGCAGGCAGTCGAGCAGGCACCCAGTCCAGTAGTGAATAGGGTCATTTATATGTCATACCAGGTAGACCAGAGGCTGAGGCTTCAAATACCATGATCATAGGTACGATCTTTATATCCTATCAGCCAGCTTCTGTTTTATTTGATCTCGGTTCCATATTTTCATATGTTTCTAATTATTTTGCATCGCGACTGGGTTTATGTTCAGAGTCTTTATCTGTACCATTATGTGTGTGTAACGCCCCAAAAAACGGGTCTCGGAGCGTCACACGGTGCTTGAGGCTACGAATATCCCCAAGCAAACCCTTTGAGCTATTTTCATTCAGTTCAACACAAATCAACAGGGTTTCCATAAATAACCCTCAAATATCAACAGAGTAATCATCATCCAAGAATAAAAGAATTTTAGAAAGATAACAAAATATGACTTATTAGTCAACTCCCAACATCTATACTAGTCTGACAAGCCTCTAAGAAAGTCAATAAAACCAGCGAGCCATTGAAACATGCCCCAACTGACTCATACTTAGTTATCAAATGTAAACAACTCCGTGAAACCAATGTCAAACATCACGTCCTCGGAACATGCGGATTCACCACAATAGAGGATGTAGAACAGCGTGCCCGAAGAATCACTATCGAACCTAGAACTGAGCACCTGAACCTAAATTCCGAGAAAATGCAGCCAACATCCGAAGATGTGGGTCAGTACAATGGAAAGAAACCAAGTATATGGGGGTGTATGCAGTTGTATAAATATCATCATCATAAATATTTATAAGAAATATGCAGGATGTATGAAAGACTCACATAGCCCAAAAAAAATCATCATAATCATGAGAGGATGAAATAAGTACAATAACACATGTGAGTCATCATATAATTTGTCAATCACTTTCAGTTCATCAAAAATATCAATTCTCATAATGTAAATATCAATTAAATCTTTCAAAAGAATAACTTTCACAATTTCACTTTCAAATCACTTCAACATTCACCATAGACATAGGGAAACACACACACACTAGGAGATCCTATAACCGACATAAACTATGTAAGCTACATGGAGTCCAACGTACAACCCACGTTGGGGAGAGACATCCTATACTTGCCAGCGGAGTAGGACTATCGATATCAAATCTATACAAACTAGTGATCACTATATAAATCAGCCTCAGGCTCACTCCTACGGGGGCACGTAGTTCTAGGGAAGTAAGGTCTCTTCGGTGCTAAATATTTCTCCCCGACTTAGCTCAGATCATTTCAAATCCAATCCACAAAAAAACAATTTCAGTAATATATAAATATACATCGGGAGCCATCCTGCTTCCCATCTATCAAAATCAACCACATTGTGGGTTTCTTTCACACTCGAGTTCAAAACAACTCCATTAAGACCAAAAGGTCATATCTCAAATATTCAACATCAACGTGCTTATAACACACACTTTCTTAAAAAAACACAATTTCCAATGGAGATTCACGACCCAAATATCAAAATCATGATAAATATCATTCAAGATTCATGCTTTATATCTCCACACATGTATATTCATCTTTCAAAATCATAAACATCAAGATTTCATAATAATCATCATAAGATATGGGTTCATGCTTTAAATTCATAAAAATCAAATAAAAATCATGCCTTTGTAAAGAAAACTATTTTTGGGCACAAGAACGAAAGAGAGTTCTTGTTGAAAAACCCCACATACCTTGAATGATGAACTTTAGATCGATACTCATTTTTGAGATGTTAATCGTGCCTTTGAATGATAGTTCTTGGAGTTCTTGAACTAGGAACTTTGAATCTTGAATAAATTTACAGAATTAATGGTGAACTATGGAGGTTCTTGAAGTTGGATTTAGGAGCTTAGGGTTTTCTTTTTGAGGGAATTTGATGAAATATAACATATAATGCTTCTAATAGGCTTTAATATAGGGTTTGGACGGATTTTGGGTGAGGAGGAATGACCAAAATGCCCCTAAAAATTAAATAATTCTCAAAATCCAAATTGGATGAAACTAATTTCATTAGAAAGAGGACTCTCATATTTTTCCGTTGATATATAGTATCTCACCCAGATTATTGTGTACTAGGAGTTATGATCGTTTGAAGTTGACCCAAAAATTTGCTTTTGATAGGCTGTAGTAGATCGACCATAATTTCTTGCTCCGATAGACAAATTGGATGAAACCAATTTCATTGGAAAGAGGAGTTGTAGAGATTTCCGTTGATATATAGTAGATCACCCAGATCATTATGTACAAGGAGTTATGATTGTTTAAAGTTGGAGCAAAAATACGCCAGGCCTCTGTACTTTTTCCTGCACGTTTTACTGTTCACTACTATCCACGGTTCGATCGAAATTTTCATAACTCGTCGTTCGGGTGTCCGTTTTAGATGATCCACATATCATTGGAAAGCTTATTTGATACTATACGCAATGGTGGGTTATAAACTAAGGCATTACCCACAAAAAATTTATAATTCATTCTAGTAGATAGAACCCAACACGTTTACGCACAAAATTTCAACAAAAAATTTCTCGAGGTATTACATCATCCCCCCTTGGAAACATTCATCCTCGAATAAATCTAGACATGACATGATTAGATAGGGAATAGAGCATACAGCTGAAACCATTCGTTAGACTCATCACCACATCGTTTCTCACTCCGAATGCAACATAGAATGCATAAATTCAAGAAACTACCACTGAACACATAATAAATGACAGCTGAACTGCTGCAACTTTTATCAAAAGTGCATGATTTAGGAAAGAACGGTACCTTCAGCTTGGTCAGATTTTGTGGAAAATAGGTGCGGGTATTTGGATCGCATATCCGCCTCAGCTTCCCAAGTTGCACCCTCAACAGATTGGTTTCGCCACAATACCTTGACCAAGGGAACTTTTTTGTTCCTTAGTCTTTGGACACTGAAATCAAGAATCTCAACAGGAATCTCATCAAAAGAAAGATTTTCTTGAATGTCAGCACTCACAGAGGAATCCACTACCAAAACATCGCTAATATGCTTTCTAAGCATGGAGACATGGAATATTGGATGAACAGAAGACAACTCAGAAGGCAACTCGGCCTCATAAGCTACCTTACCAACACAGCTAAGAATTTTGTAAGGACCAACATAATGGGAACTAAGCTTCCCCTTCTTTTTGAATCTCTTCACCCCCCTCATGGGTGAAATTTTCAAATACACTAGGTCACCAACTTCAAACTCAAGGTCTCTCCTTTTAACATCCACATATGAATTCTGACGACTCTGCATAGTTTTCAACCTTTCCCTAATCAACTTAACTTTTTCCATAGCCTCAAATACTGAATCAGGACCACTCATATCTGCTTCACCCACCTCGAACTAACCTATGGGTGATCTACACGTCCTCCCATATAAGGCTTCAAACGGAGCTATGCCAATACTAGAGTGGAAACTGTTATTGTAAGCAAACTCTATCAACGGTAAGTGATCATCCCAACTTTCCTTAAAGTCAAGTGCATAAGCTCTCAACATATCCTCTAAGGTCTGGATGGTCCGCTCAGCCTGACCATCGGTTTGCGGATGAAAAGCAGAACTCAAAAGCACTTGGGTCCCAAGACCCTTCTAAAAAGCTTTCCAAAATTGCAAAGTGAACTGAGTACCCCTATTCGAAATGATAGACAAGGGAACTCCATACAGGCTGACTAGCTCTCGAATATACAATCTAGTGTAATCCTCAGTAGTATATGAAGTATGAACAGGTAAGAAATGAGTAGACTTAGTCAACCTATCAACCACAACCCAAATAGAATCATGATGGCGTCGGGAAGGAGGTAAACCAATCACGAAGTCCATATTTATCTCTTCCTATTTCCAGGTGGGAATACTAAACTCTTGCATCATACCACCAGGTCTTTGGTGTTCAACCTTAATCTGTTGGCATGTTGCACACTTAGCTACAAACGATGCTATATATTTCTTCATGCCACTCCACCAATAGATTTTCCACAAGTCTCGGTACATCTTGCTGGTACCAGGATGAATAGAATATCACACCCCGTGCGCTTCAACCATAATCCTCTGTCTCAGATCATCAACATTCGGGACACACAATCTACCCTGCAATCTCAACACACCATCTCCCCCTTGGGAGAAAACCTCTACTTTTTGGTCCTTGACTGATCCTTTAGTTTGACAAAACTAGTATCTAAGTATTGCTTTTCCTTCACTTCCGAAACCAAGGAGGATTAGGAACTACTCTGAACCCTTATACTACCTTCAGCAGAGTTAAACAACCTACCCCCAATCTAGACAAACAATGTACATCATGAGCCAACTCTTTCTTACCTTCTACCACATGCGAAACACTACCCATGGACACTCTACTTAGGGCATCCGCCATAACATTGGCCTTGCCCGGATGGTACAACACACTCATATCATAGTCCTTTAATAATTCTAACCATCGTCTCTGCCTAAGATTCAATTCTCTCTGGGTAAACACATACTGCAGACTCTTATGATCAGTGAAAACATCAACATGGACACCATACAAATAGTGTCTCCAGATTTTCAAAGCAAACACAACAGCAGCCAACTCAAGGTAATGGGTGGGGTAATTTTTCTCATGGGGTTTCAACTGTCTAGAAGCATAAGCTATCACTTTACCCTTCTGCGTCAATACGCAACCCAACCCAACTCTCGAAGCATCACAGTACACCACAAAACCATCAGGAAAAGTCAAAACAGGGGCTGAAGTGAGTCGAGTCTTCAACTCTTGAAAACTCTTCTCACAAGATTCGGACCATAAGAACTTCACTTTTTTTTAGGTCAACCGAGTCATAGGAGATGCTATAGAGGAGAAACCCTAAAAAAAACGACGGTAATATTCAGCTAAACCCAAGAAACTTTGGATATCAGTCAGAGAAATAGGTCTAGGCCAATTTCTAACAGCTTTGGTCTTTTAGGGATCAACTCTAATACCCTCAAAAGAAATGATATGACCCAGAAAAGCAATTGACCTTAGCCAAAACTCACACTTTCTGACATTAGCAAACAACTTGTGATCTCTAAGGGTTTACAAGACAGTTCGGAGATGATCAGAATGTTCATCCTCACTACGGGAGTACACCAGTATATCATCGATGAGCAATATGACAAACATATCCAGATATGGTCTGAACACTAGATTCATGAGGTCCATGAAAGCTGCTGGGGCATTAGTTAACCCGAAAGACATAACAAGAAACTCAAAATGGCCATAACGAGTTTGGAAAGCAGTTTTTGGGATGTCACACTCCCTAACTTTGAGTTGATGATAGCTGGAATGAAGGTCTATCTTTGAGAAATAACTTTCACCTTGCAATTGGTCAAACAAATCATCTATTCTCAGAAGGGGGTACTTAGTTTTTATGGTGACTTTATTCAGTTGGCGGTAATCAATGCACATATGTAAAGAGACACCTTTCTTTCTCACAAACAACACAGGAGCACCCCAAGGAGAAATAGTGGGCCTTATGAAACCCTTATATAGTAGATCTTTGAGTTGCTCTTTCAACTCCTTAAGTTCTGTAGGGGCCATACAGTAAGGAGGAATAGAAATGGGCTAAGTATCGGGAAGAAGATCAGTCTCGAAATCTATCTCTCTATCTGGAGGTATCCCTAGGAGATCATCCAAAAAGACATCAGAAAACTCATTGACGATGTTAACAAACTGGAGAGTTAGAGTCTCAGACTTAGTGTCTTTGACTCTAACCAAATGGTAAATACACCTCTTGGAAATAAGCTTTCTATCTTCAAGGTAAGAGATAAAATGACTCTTGGGTGACACAGAATTCCCAGACCACTCAAACACGGATGCACCTAGAAATTGAAACTTGACCACTCGGGTCTGACAATCAATAAAGGCATAAGAAGAATACAGTTAGTCCATACCCAGAATCACATCAAAATCTACCATGTCTAATTCAATCAGATCAGCCAATAAGACTCTATAAAGAATGGTAACAGGACATTTCTTATACACTTTCTGGGCAATAATCAAATCACCTACTGGGGTAGAAACTAGGATAGGCTCAAGAATAATCTCAGGACTCATTTCAAAATTCACAGCAATCAAAGGTGTAACATATGAGAAACTGGATCCAGGATCCAACAAAGCATACACATCAAATTGAAATATATGAAGCATACCAGTAACAATATCAGGAGAGTCCTCCTATTCTTGGTGGGATGGTAAAGCATAGAATCTATGCTAGCGCTGCCCGCCAGTAATGCTAAAAGAGGTGCCCTGAGCTGGGGCTGGGCGAGTCGCTGGAATTAGAGCACTAACAGTCTGAGTCTGGGTCTGAAGGCGATAGTCACGACGCCCTTATCTATCCTGTAGAAAATCTCTACCTCTGTGGCCCATGTCACCATACCAAAAACAACCCCTCTTCTTACCCCAACACTCACCCGAGTAAGCCCTACCACACTTAGGACACAGGGGATGATTTGGCTTACTGCCAGCACTGTACTTGGACCTGGATGCATATGACCTGCTACTTTGCTCCTGCCTACCTCTAGGAATGGGAGCACTAGCAGATGACGGTGTTGGCATAGACGAAAGATCTTGATACTGAGGGCGACTCCCTCCCTGTGATCTAGTTTGACCCTGTCCGTGCTGCTCGGACCTAGCTCTCTTATTCCCTCTCATTCTATCTCTCTCCTTAATCTTGTCTACCTCAATCTATTAGGCATAAGTCATCAGCCTAGAAAGATTTATCTCACTATTCAGCGTAGCAGACCTACACTCCTTAACCACATAACTAGACAATCCAGTCACAAACTTACTCATACTAGCCTGATTATCAGCAACTAAGTCAGGAGCATACTTGGCCATCTAATTAAACTTTAGACATTACTTCCTAACAGCCATAGAGCCCTATCGCAGGTTTATAACCTCTTCCACCTTCATCTTCCTCATCTCCAAAGAGAAAAACTTATCTAGGAATGCATCCTGGAACTCTTGCCAAGTTGTAGGGACAGCTCCCTCACCTCTACCTTTCCTCCAAGCAACAACCCAGTCATAAGCAAGGTCTTTCAACCTATACACAGCCAACTCCACACTATGTTCCTCAGATACATGCATCACCTGAGTAAGCTTTTGCACCTCCTCTAAAAACAACCATGGATCCTCATCAGACTTGGACCCATAGAATTTTGGCAGATTCATTCGCATGAAGTCACGGATCCTGGCAGCAGCTGAATCACCTCCCTGCTGCTGTGGAGCCGGGGCCAGGTTAGCCTGAATATTTACAGTAACAGCTTGGTCCAGTGCCTGAAAGGCTGCCCGAAATTCAGCATAAGACACGTTTCATTCAATGGGTCAGCGGTTGAGGTTGCTGACCATCATTATTTATTCTCACTCGACGTAGAGGCATATTTCTAAAAGAGGAGAAAATGAATCAATAGCAGAGAGCGACACTTTAAGCACGATAGACTTCTAAAAGAAAGAATCACGTTTTTTCCTAAAACGTCTTGTAGCCTCTTGCTCATAGATGTGGTGCGCTACACACCGATGATCAAGACTCTACTTAACGCGGCTTGTCAGACTCCCTAGGATACCTTAAAACCTTAGGCTTTGATACCAAGTTTGTAATGCCCCGAAAAATGGGTCCCGAAGCATCACACGGTGCTTGAGGCTACAAGTAGCCCTAAGCTAACCCTTTGAGCCATTTTCATTCATTTTAACACAAATCAAAAGGGTTTCCATAAATAACCCTCAAATATCAACAGAGTAATCATCATCCAAGAATAAAAGAATTTTAGAAAGATAAAAAAAATGACTTATTAGTCAACTCCCAACATCTATACTAGTCTGACAAGCCTCTAAGAAAATTAATAAAACCAGCGAGCCATTGAGACATGCCCCAACTGACTCATACTCAATTATTAAATGTAAATAATTCCATGAAACCAACATCAGAAATCACATCCTCGGAACATGAGAACGCACCACAACAGAGGATGTAGAATAGTGTGCCCAAAGAATCACTGTCGAACCTGGAACTGAGCACCTGAACCTATATTCTGAGAAAATGCAGCTCACATCCGAAGATGTGGGTTAGTACCATGGAAAGGAAACGAGCATATGGGGGTGTATGCAGTTGTATAAATATCATCATCATAAATATTTATAAGAAATATGCAGGATGTATGATAGACTCACATAGCCCGAAGAAAATCATCATAATCATAAGAGGATGAAATAAGTACAATAACACATGTGAGTCATCATATAATTTGTCAATCACTTTCAGTTCATCAAGAATATCAATTCTCATAATGTAAATATCATTTAAATCTTTCAAAAGAATAACTTTCACAATTTCACTTTCAAATCACTTCACCATTCACCATAGACATAGGGAAACACACACACACATTAGGAGATCCTATAACCGACATAAACCATGTGGGCTATATGGAGTCCAACGTACAACCCACGTTGGGGAGAGTCATCCTATCCTTGCCATCGGAGTAGGACTATCGATATCAAATCCACACAAACTAGTGATCACTATATAAATCAGCCTCAGGCTCACTCCTACGGGGGCACGTAGTTCTAGGGAAGTAAGGTCACTTTATACCTCCCACTCAGTTCTAAATATTTCTCTCGAACTTACCTCAGATCATTTCAAAGACAATCCACAACAAAACAATTTCAGTAATATATAAATATACATCGGGAGCCATCATGGTTCCCATCTATCAAAATCAACCACGTTGTGGATTTCTTTTCAACATCAACGTGCTTATAACACACACTTTCTTAAAAAAACACAATTTCTAATGGGGATTTACAACCCAAATATCAAAATTATGACAAATATCGTTCAAGATTCATGCTTTATATCTCCACACATGTAAATTCATCTTTCAAAACCATAAACATCAAGATATCATAATAATCATCATAAGATATGGGTTCATACTTTAAATTCATAAAAATCAAATAAAAATCATGCCTTTGTAAAGAAAATTACTTTTGGGCACAAGAACGAAAGAGAGTTCATGTTGGAAAACCCCACATACCTTGAATGATGAACTATAGATCGATACTTATTTTTGAGATGTTAATCGTGCCTTTGTATGATGGTTCTTGGAGTTCTTGAATTAGGAACTTGGAATCTTGAATAAATTTGCAGAATTAATGGTGAACTTTAGAGGTTCTTGAAGTTGGATGTAGGAGCTTAGGGTTTTCTTTTTGAGGGAATTTAATGAAATATAACATATAATGCCTCTAATAGGCTTTAATATAGGGTTTGGACGGATTTTGGGTGAGGGAAAATGACCAAAACGCCCCTAAAAATCAAATAATTCTCGAATTTGTCCTTTGGTAGACTGTTTTGATAGTCTGAAGTAGATCAACCATAACGTTTTACTCCGATATCCAAATTGGATGAAATCAATTTCATTAGAAAGAGGAATCTCATATATTTATGTTGATATAGTATCTCACCCAGATCATTATTTACTAGGAGTTATGATCATTTGACGTTGACCCATAAATTCACTTTTGATAGGCTGAAGTCGATCGACCATAACTTTTTGCTCTGATTGACAAATTGGATAAAACCAATTTCATTAGAAAGAGGAGTCGCATAGATTTCCGTTGATATATAGTAGATCACCCAGATCATTATGTACAAGGAGTTATGATTGTTTAAAGTTGGAGCAAAAATATGCCAGGCCTCACTACTTTTTCCTGCATGTTTTACTATTCACTACTATTCACGATTTGATCGGAATGTTCATAACTCATCGCTCGGGTGTACATTTTAGATGATCGACATATCGTTGGAAATCTTAGTTGATCTCTACGCAATGGTTGGTCATAATCTAAGGCATTCCGCATGGAATATTTATAATTTATTCTAGAAGATAGAACCCAACACGTTTACGCACAAAATTTCAACAAAAAATTTTTCGGGGTATTACAGTGTGGCTACCCCATTGGGTGATTTTTTAGTAGTGGATTGGGTACATAGATCTTGTTTGGTGACTATTCGAATTTAATACTCATATTGACCTTATCTATGGTAGATATTGATGTGATTCTAGGCATGAATTGGTTGTCTCCTTACCATGCGCTCTTGGATTATTTTGCTAAGACCGTTACATTAGCTTTGTCTGGCATACCCACAGTTATGTGGCAAGGTTCTATTAGCCGTGCACCGATGGGAATTATTTTGTACATCCGGGCTAGGAGACTGATAGCAAGGGGTTGCGAGTCATTTCTTACATATATTCGGGATGTTAGTGCTGAAATTCCCCCACTTGACTTCGTCCCTATCATTCGCGAGTTTTCTGATGCATTTTCGATCGACCTAGCTGGCCTTCCTCCTGAGCGTGATGTAGAGTTTATAATTGACCTTGATCCTGGCACCCAACCTATTTCTATGGCTCCATATCATATGGCTCCTGCTAAATTGAAGAAGCTGAATAGTCAACTTTAAGATCTTCTATGTACGGGTTTTATCAAACTGAGTATATCTCCTTGGGGTGATCCAGTTCTATTTGTAAAGAAAAAGGATGGCTCCTTGCGTATGTGTATCGACTACAGGCAGTTGGATAAGGTAACTATGAAGAATAAGTATCCTATGCCTCGTATCGATGACTTGTTTGATCAGCTTAGGGTGCGGAGGTGTTTTCTAAGATTGATTTGAGGTCTGGTTACCATCAGTTGAGAGTTAGGGTTGCGGACATCCCTAAGACAGCCTTTAGGACTCGTTATGGTCATTATGAGTTCTTGGTAATGTCTTTTGGGTTGACAAATGCTCCAGCAGCTTTTATGGATCTGATGAATCTCATATTCAGGCCATATTTGGACTCTTTTGTGATAGTATTTATTGATGGCATTCTTATATATTCGAGGAGTAAGGAAAAGCACGAGTAACATTTGATGACTGTGCTTCGTACTTTGAGAGGCCACAGGCTTTATGCCAAGTTCTCAAAATGTGAGTGTTGGCTTGATTCTATAGCTTTCTTGGGGCAGGTAGTGTCTAAGAACGGTATTATGGCAGACCCAGCCAAGATTGATGCTATTCATAGTTGGGCCAGGCCTACGTCACCCTTCGAGGTTCACATCTTTTTTAGGTTGGCAGGTTACTACAGACGGTTCGTTAAAGGTTTTTCTTCTATTGCAACACCTATGACTAGATTGACCAAAGAGGATGTTCCATTCCAATGGTTTGCAAGTTATGAGGAGAGCTTTATGAAGCTTAAGGAATTGCTTACTTCAGCTCCTATTCTGACTCTTCCTATTGAGGGCGAGGATTTTACTATCTATTATGATGCATCTGGTGTTGGTTTAGGGTGTGTTCTGATGCATCATGGCCGTATAATTACATATGTATCAAGACAGTTGAAGGTGCATGAGCGAAATTATCCCACTCATGACTTAGAGTTGGCAGCGGTAGTATCTGCGCTTAGAATTGGGATGCATTACTTGTATGGGGTTCACTGTGAGATATTTACTGATCACCGTAGTCTGCAATATATTATGACCCAGAAGGAGCTTAACTTGAGGCAGGGTAAGTGGATTACTTCAAACTTCGCATGGTTTTGACAGTATTTCGCTTATTGTAGATCGATTGACCAAGTCTACACATTTTATCCCTGTTCGAGTTTCCTACAATGCTGAGAGGTTAGCTTGTATTTATATCCAGGAGGTGGTTTGGCTACATGGGGTCCCTGTGTCCATTATCTCTGACTGAGGCTCTCAATTTACTTCTAGCTTTTGGAGGGAATTTCAGGAGGAGTTGGGAACCTAGGTTGACCTTAGCATAACCTTTCAACCCCAGATGGATGGGCAGTCAGAGCAGACTATCCAAGTCTTACAAAATGTGCTACGCACGTGTGTTAGATTTTGGAGGTCAGTGGGACCAGTTTCTACCCTTTCCAGAGTTTGTATATAATAATAGCTTTCACTCGAGTATTCAGATGGCCCCATTTGAGGGATTGTATGGTAGACGATGTCGATCTCTAATTAGTTGGTTTGAGACTTCTGAGGCTAGGCCTCGTGGCACAGATTTTCTTTGTGATTCGTTGGATCATGTTTGAGTAATTCAGGATAGTTTACGAGCAGCTCAGAGCAGAAAAAGGAGTTATCCTGATCGCAAATATCGTCTATTAAGTTTTAGAGTTGGTGATAAGGTCTTCTTACGAGTATCTCCCATGAAGGGTGTGATGAGGTTCGGAAGAAGGGGCAAGCTTAGCCCTAGATATATCGAACCTTTTGAGATCCTACAGAGAGTTGGAAAAGTAGCTTATGTATTGGCATTGCCACCTACCTTCGCAGCCATTCACCCGGTGTTTTATGTATCTATGTTACGACAGTATATTCAAGATGAGTCACACGTACTTCAATGGGACTCGGTTCAGTTGGACGAGGAATTGGCGTTTGTTGGGGAGCCAACATTTATTTTGGAGAGGGACGTCAGGCGGTTATGTTTCAGGGGCATTCCGATAGTCAAGGTTCAGTGACGTCACCGTCCAGTTGAGGAGGCTACTTGGGAAATCGAGCGTAATATGCGCGCCTAATATCCCTACTTGTTTGACCCTTCAGGTATTTCCTTATCTTTTACTTTCGCGGACGAAAGTCCTTTTAGTAGCGGATGTTGTA
>NW_025887084.1:0-2609 GCF_002878395.1 Capsicum annuum
TATTTCAAATTAGTTTTTTAGTTCATGGAGTTAGTTGGAGACATGTTCCTTCAACTCCTTATTTAGTTCAGTTAGAGGCTTTCAGACTATATATCAGATTAGATGTTCAGACTTCAGTATTTATGTTTCTTTTTGGTATTGTTATAATTCTACTAGAGAGAAGTTTTCTAATGGTATTATGTCTTCGTCTTATATGACGAGATTTACCACTGTACATCATGCTCCCTTCCCTACCTATTGCCGCTTGGCTATCATAGTGTATACATACCGGTGCCACTGTCTTGGGCCAATACAGAATATCTTCTAAGAAATTTCGGAGCCATTCTGCTTCTTCACCGGCTTTATCTAAAGCGATAAATTCAGATTCCATTGTAGAGCGAGCGATACCGGTATGTTTGGCTGATTTCCAAGAAACTGCTCCTCCACCGATAGTAAATACATATCCACTTGTGGATTTTACTTCGTTCGATCCGGTGATCCAATTTGCATCACTATATCCTTCAAGTACCATAGGATATTTATTATAATACAGAGCATAATTTTGAGTGTATCTAAGATACCCCAAAACTCTTTTTATTGCCATCCAGTGAGTTTTGTTGGGATTACTCGTGTACCGACTTAATTTACTGATAGCACATGCTATGTCTGGTCGTGTACAGTTCATTATGTACATTAAACATCCCAATACTCTTGCGTACTCCAGTTGCGAGTCACTTTCACCTTCATTCTTTCGAAGTGCATATCTCACATCCAATAGAGTCTTGGCTATACCGAATTCTATATACTTAAACTTGTCAAGTACCTTTTTGATATAATGAGACTGTGACAATGCCAACCCTTGTGGAGTTTGAAGGATTCTTATACCTAAGATCACATCTGCAACTCCAAGGTCCTTCATATCAAACTTGCTCTCGAGCATTCGTTTTGTTGCATTTATGTCAGAAATGTCTGTACTGATAATCAACATATCATCCACATATAAACATACAATGACTTGGTGATTTGGAGTGTCTTTAATATAAACACATTTATCACATTCATTTATTTTGAATCCGTTTGCCAACATGGTTTGGTCAAACTTCGCATGCCATTATTTTGGTGCTTGCTTTAGTCCATATAGTGACTTGATAAGTTTACACACCTTGTTTTCCTTTCCTGAAACCACAAAAACCTCAAGTTGTTCCATGTAAATTTCTTCCTCCAAATCTCCATTTAGGAATGCGGTTTTCACATCCATTTAATGGATTTGAAGATCATATACCTCCGCCAAGGTAATTAACATTCGAATCGAGGTTATCCTTGTTACTGGTGAGTATGTATCAAAGTAATCAAGGCCTTCCTTCTATTTGAAGCCTTTTACTACAAGTCTTGCCTTGTATTTGTCAATAGTACCATCTGCCTTCATTTTCCTTTTGAAGATCCATTTAGAACCTAAAGGTTTATTTTCGGGAGGAAGGTCAACCAATTCCCATGTATGGTTGTTTAAGATTGAATCAATCTCACTATTGACTGCCTCTTTTCAAAAGAATGAGTCTGACGACGACGTCGCTTCTTTAAATATTTGAGGCTCATTTTCTAAGAGAACTGTTACAAAATCCGATCCAAACGAAGTTGACGTTCTTTGACGTGTACTACGTCTTGGATTTTCTTCATTATGTACATTCTCACTTGGTTCATCCCGAGGTCGTTTAGATCCTCCGCTAGACTGTTTGTGTCTAATTTTATACGGGTAAATATTTTCAAAGAATTCAGCATTGTCTGATTTAATTACCGTATTTTCATTAATATCCGGATGTTCAGATTTATGAACCAAAAATCGACATGCTTTACTACTTTTAGCATATCCTATGAACACGCAGTCCACCGTTTTAGGTCCTATCTTAACCCTTTTAGGTATAGGAACTTGAACCTTCGCTAGACACACCACCCCCACACTTTGAAATATTTCAAGTTAGGTTTCCTTCTTTTCCATTTTTCGTAAGGAATTGATTGTGTATTACTATGAGAAACTCTGTTGAGTATACGATTGGCCATAAGGATGGTCTTCCCCCATAAGTTTTGCGATAAACCAGAACTTATAAGTAAGGCATTCATCATTTCCTTCAAAGTTTGATTTTTCCTTTCCACAATTCCATTAGATTGAGGTGAATACGGGGCCGTAGTTTGATGGATTATTCCATTCTCTACACATATTTGTGCAAAGGGAGATTCATATTCTCCGCTCCTATCACTTCTTATCATTGTGATCTTTTTGTCTAACTGAGTTTCAACTTCAGTTTTATATTGCCTAAACGCATCTATTGCTTCATCCTTACTATCTAGCAATTAGACATAATAATATCTAGTGCATTCATCAATAAAAGTTATGAAATACTTTTTCCCACCATGAGATAGTGCTGACTTCATATCACAAATGTCAGTGTGTATTAAGTCTAAAGGATTCAAACTCCTTTCAACGGACTTATAAGGATGCTTTGCATACTTCTATTCCACACACGTTTGACATTTTGATTTATTGCACTCATAGTTTGGCAAAACTTCTAAGTTAATCAGTTTTCGTAGCGTTTTGTAATTAACATGGCCTATACGTTCATGCCATAAATCATAAG
>NW_025887085.1:0-2953 GCF_002878395.1 Capsicum annuum
TCTCGCCCTTCCTCTATGTGTAATTTTCTAGTGATGCTAAAGAGAAAGGAAAATTACAACGATCTTATAACAACATAATCTAGATTACAGTTAAAATTTATCTAATCTAAATCAAAGACAATTCTTAAAGTTACACATTAAGTCCAATTAAAATATAAAAAGACAAATACATCAATTATCTGAAATTGCATATTCAACTCCTGACCCAAAGGAAAAAAAAAGAATTTTGATTAGTGAATAAATTATAGATACATGTGCACTCTAAAAACTAACTTCTTTGTTTTCAATTTTTTCAAAATCATCCAATACTTCTATTCAAATTGCAGTATTACCTTCATATTGGCCACAATTATATGACTTAGATATAAAAGTTGCTTCTACGTTACTGTTGCGTTTGCCATTAATATTATAATTGTAGAAAATAAGTGAAAAAGATAATTTTGTCTAAAACAGAGTCTTTTAATAAAGGGTAAAAAGTTCAATTCACTTTTGTAAGGGTGTTCACACTTTTAATATATTATAGATATAGATTATAGATTATTACTAGTTTAGTCGCACGTGCCTCGCACGTGTAACTTTTAATTATTTAAATTTAGACGATTTTCTTTTGTAAAGTTTTTATTATGAAATATAAAAAGTTCAAATCACTTCTCAAATATCCTTCACACTTTAATATAATAATGTATACATAACATATATTTTATTGTAAGTACATACATATTTTACTGGATCGTTACTTTTGCGTTTGTCAGTACCTCTTTTCCTTGCTACTAGAGGCTAAGAGAAACGCATCGAATTAAACCATATTTGTAACTGCTATTATATGCAAACTCAATGAGAGGTAAGTGATCAACCTAACTATCACCAAAATCAATCACACAGGCCCTTAGCATATCTTCCAAAGTCTGAATGTAGTACGATCATTTTTTTTCTTTTCTCTACATATAATATTTTTTTTATTTTTAAAGTTAAATCTTTAGAAAATTCTTGATTACTTACTTAAAACTTTTACAAATTTGGTATTTCTTATATTTTTCTTGTTCTAACACTTTCATATATATTTCTAAATTTTTTAAATCTTCTTAATATCAATTTTAGTTGATTTAGAATTCTTAAATCAATGAAAAAGGTCATAATTGTCACTAATTCTGATTACTTCTAATAAGGAAAGGTTTATTATAGTTATTTAACTAATTTTCAACTTTCTACGTGACATGTTTAAGACCAAAAGATACATTTTGATGCATTTGACACAACTTTAATTTCAAATCACAAGATTCAAAAGTCTTCTTTATTCTCTTAAAATCTCTGCCAAGTCAAAATATACCATTCTTTTTTAAATGGAGGGAGTAGAAAAATAGCGAAAAAATGATTTTGTCTAAAATAGAGACTTTTAATGAAGGACAAAAAGTTCAAAGTTCAAATCACTTTCCAAAGATCTTTCACACTTTAATATGATAATATAAATATAAACATATATTTATATATTTTAGTGTAAGCGCATATATATTTTACCACCAGAAATTTCAATCACTGTTGCATTTGCCATGCAATACCTTTTTCCTTTGCTGTCAAATGTTACGCATCAATTTGAATCATATTTGTAGTACAATTATTATTATTTTTTTCTATATTTCAAATCTTTTCTTGTTTTTAAAGTCAAATCTTTGCAAAATCATTTATTACATTCTTATTACGTACTTAAAACTTTTAAAATTTGATAATTCTTAATTTTTTTTCTTATTCTAATGCTTTTATATTTATTTTTAGATTTTTCAAATCTTCTTAAAATCAAATTAGTTGATTTAGAATTCTTAAACAAATGAAAAAAAAATAGTAGTTATCATTAACTCTGATGGCTTCTATTAAGGAAAGTTTTTACTATAAATATAGTTAATTAATTTTTGACTATTAAGCATTAGAAAAATAGTGAAACGACGATTTTATCTAAAATAAAGATTTTTAATGAAGGACAAAAGGTTCAAACAACTTTTCTAAGGTCTTTCACATTTTTAAGATATTATAAATATAGATTATAGATATGTTTGAACCTATAATTTTAAAATACAATGATTCAATAAAAAGAACCTAAAATGATTTTTTTCGCTAAAAGAACTATAAAAATTGAATTCATAGAGTTTAAATTCTAGATTCGCCGTGCTCTTTTGTTGAGGCCACCAATTAAAGTCAATTACTAATTAATGTACTTATACGATTCTCTTCATATCTCCCTATTGTAATAAATAGTTTTAGATCGACCAAAACAATCTTGGAAATAAGAAAAAATGCATAAACATATAGTTCCACTAACTCATTCAGTCATCCATTTATCGTTCAACTTCTAAAAACACTCTTTTTACGTTATATGATATAGGAAACCTAGACCTTAATTTTAATGATGGCTTTATTGTGACATAATCGAAGAGACTCGCGTTGCATAGATGGCATTTGTAATCAAAGAACCTCAAAAAAGAAAAAAAAAATGGAAAGCTTTTTACATATAGAATACCTCATATGAACATAACCCTTTTCGGACAATGTTTTTGGAGCCTGTTCTTTACATAGTTTTTGCGCATTCCTTTCAACTCGTTTTTCTTCCTTAATTTGCTTTGGTTTCTCTAATTATTTAGCCAACTTTTCTTATGCTTTAGGTTTTAACTACCTAACTGTAAGACCCCGCAAATTTCCCTCGTAGTCTGAGCCTTAGAGCGTGTCAAGTGAAGTGTAATTTTGGTCCTAAAAGATTGAGAAGTGACTTCCTAAGTGAGTATCATATTAACCATATGGAATTTCCCCAATTTTGACTTTTTATCACATGAAAAATTTGATAAGCTTTCCGTTGATATAAGATTTGCCCAAATCCGATACCTGGGTAAGAAACTATGACTAATTTAAGTCCTAGTCGTAAAACACCACGATAGTGGCGCATCACGGAGGACCCCAATTTTCCAAT
>NW_025887086.1:0-2440 GCF_002878395.1 Capsicum annuum
TAATGTCATGTATAGCATGTCTCTAAATTATTGATGCAAGATCAAAGAAAACGAAGAATAATATATGAACAAAATTAAATTTATTCTTCTTATAATAGTCCAATTAGTCAACGTGAGACACATGTGCAAAGCACGTACACTAAACTAGTATTCATCAAATATATAAGGATCATAGAGGAATGGCTAGATTTTTTTTACCCGTAATTAAAAATCCTGAGTTTAACTCTCGAGTATAGAAACAATCATGTTAGAAAGCGCTTGATGAAAGTCGATGCAGGAAAGATGAGGTTATTGGTGCTATTAGGTCCTTTCAGGATTGAAAACCTTAGCAAACAGACCCCAAAGAAGAGTCTAATACAATATCATCTATTATTCTTACTTTTGATACATTGGAGACCTATCTAAATAGATCTTAAATTTTTTCACAGCAACACCACTCAAATCCGCCAAGCGAAAAAAAAAAAAAAAAATTCTTTGGCGCATTCGTCCAGATTATTAAATCGTCATCGTGCTTCAGATTTTTATTCGATATAAAGTATGCATGCATTTGGCTCGCCTCCTCCAAAATATGTTTGATAGTGGCCTCATTTTCTTTTTCGGCAAATATTTATAATAATCAAATATTGCTCCAAGAGGGTGATGTATATTTTTTATTCGATAGATTTGATATCAATAGGTAGTCTGTTTGTACTTTCTTTTATCTATTTTTACTTCTCATTTAAGTATTTGCTAATTTTAGCCTATATTTGATGCTTCATCATTCTACGAGTGATCGATCAAATAATTTTTTTTATTAACGAGTCATCTCTAAAAATTCCTTCTAAAATACTATATTGTATTATACATGCAAGATATTTGCTATTTTCATCTTAACAACTCTGAAATTAAAATTAGAGAAGAAACCATGAACATTCACTATGGTGATATAGAACTTGACACTTAAAAAACCTCTGGCGGTCTGGCCAAATGAAAGTCAAGAAATTGAACATCCAAAAAATTATAACAAGAATAAATTTTTATTATTTATTTTTATTTTTACTTTTACTTTTCAAAAAAACCTTGGATCCTAATAAGCTTTTTGGCCCACCCCATTAACAATCACATGTAAGACGCTGCAGAGTTCAGATAGTTTTGGATTGTACTAATATAGAATGGGTTTCTTTAGATATGTACTCTTTCTGGACATCATTAATTATGCTTTTCATAGTAGTTTATATTATATTACTCTACCTTGGTAGCAATAATTTGTATTTGTAGTCAATTTTAGTAAATGTCCTAAAATCATCTCCATAATCTTAAACGAAATTCTTTTAAATCCTAACACACGACTTTTGATGACCAAAAAAAAAAAAGTATCCAATTGTATTTTACATACAGGGAAAATGTTTTAAGAGGAAAATAAATTGATTTCTCACCTATTTTCTTTGTGTCCGATTAAAGTAAAAAATGTTATCTCAAAAGTACTTATCTATAACCTAGATAAATACTATCTAAAGTGAAGGTGAGGGTAGGGGTATGAGGTAGTGGGCATGGAGGTTACGAGGATGGGTGAAGATGAGGTGTTAGGGATGGGAGGACACAAACAATGTGGAATGTCATTTATACGAAATTTGTTTTCTTTACTTTCACTAGGATAGTCATTTTCATCATTTTTAAGAAGTTTATTTCTTAAAAGAAAATACTGTCAAAATTTTTTAACCAAATCAAAATGAAAAAATTAAAATATTTTCTGAAAAATATTTGCTCCATACCAAACACATCCAAACCATACAGGTATGACTTTCATGCTATGTAATGTTTTTTCCTTGGTAGTTAATAAAAGTAGTTAATATAAGTATCTCTATTATCAAAAAAAAAAAAAAAAAAAGTATAACAGTTGATATAGAGAGTAGAGAGTGGATAGGTTTAATAGATTCCTAAACTATTGTTATTTTACGAGTTTCATATTTAAAGTCTCGGATGTAAGTTCATGTTACCCACGAATCTATAACTTCCTTTATCTTTCTTTTTAAAAAAAACTTTTGCTGAATATATAGCAAAATGTTTGGAATAATTTATTGAAAGACATGTGGAAGATGGTAGTATATATATATATATATATATGAAAGTTACAAAACAATGATATTTTAAAAGGGAATGGGTGGAGTGTAACCTATATTCACTCCAATAAATTCCAGGTGTATTGTCACTTGAGACTTTTTGGAGGAATTTTTGGAGCATGATATTCATGTAGTTGTTATATTCCTTTAAAGATATTTTAATATAAGTTAGTATAGTTATCTGTGCGATATACGGAATATATTTTTAAAAGTATTAGCCCATTCATTTAAAAATAATTGATTTTTATTATATTACATTAACATATTTTAAAAGTCAATGAAATATTAATTATAATTAAAAATAATTGTTAATAGTGAAATTATAATTGATACTTAATAAC
>NW_025887087.1:0-8122 GCF_002878395.1 Capsicum annuum
AGGAGGGTCCTGATCATAATGTAAAATTCCATTTTTCAGAAGGGTCAAGGACAGAAAATAAAATCCCATTTTGTCAAGAGGGTCCTAAAAAGAAAGTAAAATCCCATTTTTTAGGATGGTCCTGATCATAAAGTGAAATCACATTTTTCAGGAGGGTCCTGAACAGAACGTAAAATCCAATTTTTCAGGAGTGTCCTGAACATAAAGTGAAATCCCATTTTTCAGGAGGATCCTGAGCAGAAAGAAAAATCCCATTTTTCAGGAGGATCCTGACCATAATGTTAAATCCCATTTTAGGAGGGTCTTGAACATAAAGTCCAAATCTATTTTTCATGAGGGTACTGAAAAGAATGTAAAATCCTATTTTACAGGAGGGTCCTGAACATTAAGTGAAATCTCATTTTTCAGGAGCACCATGAACATAGAGTAAAATCCCATTTTTCAGGAGGTTCCTGAACTGAAAGTAAAATTCCATTTTTCAGGAGGGTCCTGCACATAGACTGAAATCCCATTTTTCAGAAGGGTCCTGAACATAAAGTAAAATCCCATTTTTCAAGAGGGTCCTGAATAGAAAGTAAAATTCTATTTTTTAAAAGGGTCCTGAACATAAAGTCAAATCTCATTTTTTCAGGAGGGTCCTGAACATGAAGTGAAATCTGATTTTTCAGGAGGGTCCTGAACATAAAGTGAAATCTTATTTTTTCAGGAGGATCCTGAACATAAAGCGAAATCTCATTTTTCAGGAGGGTCCAGAACAAAAGTAAAATCCCATTTTTCAAGAGGGGCTTAAACATAAAGTAAAATCCTATTTTTCAAGAGGGGCTTTAACGTAAAGTGCAATTCTATTTTTCATGAAGGTCCTGAACAGAAAGTAAAATCCTATTTTTCAGGAGGGTACTGAACATAAAGTAAAATCTCATTTTCCAGGAGGGTCTTGAACATAAAGTGCAAATCTATTTTTCATGAGGGTACTGAACAGAAAGTAAAATCCCATTTTACAGGAGGGTCCTGAACATAAAGTGAAATCTCATTTTTTCCTTGAGTCCTGAACATAACGTGAAATTCCATTTTTCAGGAGGGTCCTGAACATTAAGTGAAATCTTATTTTTCAGGAGCACCATGAACATAGAGTAAAATCCCCTTTTACAGGAGGGTCCTGAACATAACGTGAAATTCCATTTTTCAGGAGGCTCCTGAACATTAAGTGAAATCTCATTTTTCAGGAGGGTCCTGAACAAAAGTTAAAATCCTATTTTTCAGGAGGGTCTTGAATATAAAGTGAAATCTCATTTTTCCGAAGGGTCCTGAACATAATGTAAAATCCCATTTGTCAGGATGGTTCTGAACATAAAGTTAAATCCCGTTATTCAGTAATGACCTGAACATAAAGTAAAATCTCATTTTTTTTGAGGTTCCTGAACATAATGTAAAATCCCATTTTTCGGTCGGTCCTGAAATAAAGTGAAATCCTATTTTTCAGGAGGGTCATGAACAGAAAGTAAAATCTCATTTTTCAGGAGGGTCCTGAACATAAAGTTAAATTCCATTTTTCAGTAGAGTCCTTAACAGAAGTTAATATTAGATTTTTCAGAAGGGTCCTGATTATAAAGTAAAATTCCATTTTTAGGGAGGGTCCTGAACAGAAAGTAAAATTCCATTTTTCAGGAGGGTGCTAAACAGAAAGTAAAATCCCAATTTTTAGGATAGTCTTGAACATAAAGTGAAATTCCATTTTTTAGGAGGATCCTCAACATAAAGTATAATCCAATTTTTCAGGAGTGTCCTGAACATAAAGTGAAATCCCATTTTTCAGGGGGGTTCTGAACATAAAGTGAAATCTCATTTTTCAGGAGCGCCATGAAAAAAAAGTAAAATCCTATTTTTCAGGAGGGTCCTGAACAGAAAGTAAAATTCCATTTTTCAGGAGGGTCCTAAACAGAAAGTAAAATCCCAATTTTTAGGATAGTCTTGAACATAAAGTGAAATTCCATTTTTTAGGAGGGTCCTCAACATAAAGTATAATCCCATTTTTCAGGAAGGTCCTGAACATAAACTGCCATCTCATTTTGGAGGAGGGTCCAGAACGTAAAGAAAATCCCATTTTTCAAGAGAGTCCTAAAAAGAAAGTAAAATCTCATTTTTTAGGATGGTCCTAAACAGAAAGTAAAATCCCATTTTTCATGAGTGTCCAGAACATAAAGTGAAATCACATTTTTTAGGAGGGTCCTAAACAGAAAGTAAAATCCCATTTTTCATGAGTTACCTGAACATAAAGTGAAATCCCATTTTTCAGGAAGGTCCTGAGCAGAAAGTAAAATCCCATTTTTCAGTAGGGTCCTGAACATAAAGTTAAATCCCATTTTTTAGGAGGTCCTGAACAGAAGGTAAAATCCCATTTTTCAGGAGGGTCCTGAACAGAAAGTAAAATCATATTTTTCAGAACTGCCCTGAACAGAAAGTAAAATCCCAATTTTTAGGATAGTCTTGAACATAAAGTGAAATTCCATTTTTAGGAGGGTCCTCAACATAAAGTATAATCCCATTTTTCAAGAGGGTCCTGAACATAAACTGTCATCCCATTTTGGAGGAGGGTCCAGAACGTAAAGTGAATCCCATTTTTCAAGAGGGTCCTAAAAAGAAAGTAAAATCCCATTTTTTAGGATGGTCCTGATCATAAAGTGAAATCACATTTTTCAAGAGGGTCCTGAACAGAAAGTAAAATCCCATTTTTCAGGAGTGACCTGAACATAAAGTGAAATCCCATTTTTCAGGAGGGTCCTAAGCAGAAAGTAAAATCCCATTTTTCAGTAGGGTCCTGAACATAAAGTTAAATCCCATTTTTTAGGAAGGTCCTGAACAGAAGGTAAAATCCCATTTTTCAGGAGGGTCCTGAACAGAAAGTAAAATCATATTTTTCAGAACTGCCCTGAACAGAAAGTAAAATCTCATTTTTTATGAGGGTCCTGAACAAGTAGTAAAATCCTATTTTTCAGGAGGGTCTTGAGCTGAAAGTAAAATCCCATTTTTCAGAAGGGTCCTAAACATAAATTGAAATTCCTTTTTTCAGGAGGGTCCTGAACAGAATGAAAAGTCTCATTTTAAGGAGTGCCCTGTACATAAAGTGAAATCCTATTTTTCAGGGGGTTCCAGAACATAAAGTAAAATCCCAATTTTCAGGAGAGTCTTGAACATAAAGTAAAATTTCCTTTTTCAGGAGGGTCCTAAACATAAAGTAAAATCCCATTTTTCGGGAGGGTGATGAACACAAAGAAAAATTCCATTTTTCAAGAGGGTACTGAACATATAGTAAAATCTCATTTTTTAAGAGGGGCTTGAACATAAAGTGGAATTCTATTTTTCATGAGAGTCCTCAACAGAAAGTAAAATCCCATTTTTCAGAAGGGTACTGAATATAAAGTAAAATCCCATTTTTCAGGAGGGTCTTGAACATAAAGTCCAAATCTATTTTTCATGAGGGTACTGAAAAGAAAGTAAAATCCCATTTTACAGGAGGGTCCTGAACATAAAGTGAAATCTCATTTTTCCGATGGGTCCTGAACATAACGTGAAATTCTATTTTTTAGGAGGGTCCGGAACATTAAGTGAATTCTTATGTTTCAGGAGCACCATGAACATAGAGTAAAATCCCATTTTTCAGGAGGTTCCTGAACTGAAAGTAAAATTCCATTTTTCAGGAGGGTCCTAAACATAGACTGAAATCCCATTTTTCAGAAGGGTCCTGAACATCAAGTAAAATCCCATTTTTCAAGAGGGTCCTGAACATAAAGTCAAATCTCATTTTTTCAGGAGGGTCCTGAAAAGAATGTAAAATCTCATTTTTCAGGAAGTTCCTTAACATGAAGTGAAATCTGATTTTTCAGGAGGGTCCTGAACATAAAGTGAAATCCTATTTTTTCAGGAGGATCCTGAACATAAAGCGAAATCTCATTTTTCAGGAGGGTCCTGAACAAAAGTAAAATCCCATTTTTCAAGAGGGGCTTGAACATAAAATAAAATCCTATTTTTCAAGAGGGGCTTGAACGTTAAGTGCAATTCTATTTTTCATGAGGGTCCTCAACAGAAAGTAAAATCCTATTTTTCAGGAGGGTACTGAACATAAAGTAGAATCCCATTTTGCAGGAGAGTCTTGAACATAAAGTGCAAATCTATTTTTCATGAGGGTACTGAACAGAAAGTAAAATCCCATTTTACAGGAGAGTCCTGAACATAAAGTGAAATCTCATTTTTTCGTTGGGTCCTGAACATAACGTGAAATTCCATTTTTCAGGAGGGTCCAGAACATAAAGTTAAATTCCATTTTTCAGGAGGGTCCCTAACAGAAGGTAAAATCCTATTTTTCAGGAGGGTACTAATAAGAAAGTAAAATTCCATTTTTTAGGAGGGTCCTAATCAGAAAGTAAAATTCCATTTTTTAGGAGGGTCCTGAACAGAAAGTAAAATTCCATTTTTCAGGAGGGTCCTAAACAGAAACTAAAATCCCAATTTTTAGGATAGTCTTGAACATAAAGTGAAATTCCATTTTTTTGAAGGGTCCACAACATAAAGTATAATCCCATTTTTCAGGAGGGTCCTGAACATAAACTGCCATCCCATTTTGGAGGAGGGTCTAGAACGTAATGTAAATCCCATTTTTCAAGAGGGTCCTGAACATAAAGTAAAATCTCATTTTTTAAGAGGGTCCAGAACAGAAAGTAAAATTCCATTTTTCAGGAGGGTCCTGAACATAAAGTGAAATATCATTTTGCAGGAGTGTGATCAACAGATAGTAAAATCCCATTTTTCAAGAGAGTCCTGAACAAAAAGTAAAATTCCATTTTTCAAGAAGGTCCTTAATATAAAGAGAAATCCCATTTTTTAGGAGGGTTCTAAACTTAAACTAAATTTCCCTTTTTCAGGAGGTTCCTGAACATAAAGAAAATATCTAATTTTTTAGGAGGTTCCTAAAAACAAAGTAAAATCCCATTTTTCAGAAGGGTCCTAAACATAAATTGAAATTCCATTTCTCAGGAGGGTCCTGAACAGAATAAAAAATCCCATTTTAAGGAGTGTCCTGAACATAAAGTGAAATCCCATTTTTCAGGAGGTTTTAGATCATAGAGTGAAATCCCATTTTTCAGGAGGTTCCTGAACGAAAGTTAAAATCCCATTTTTAAAAAGGGTCTTTTACATAATGTAAAATTTCATTTTTCAGGAGGGTCCTGAACATAAAGTCAAACCCCATTTTTTGGGAGGGTCCTGAACAGATAGAAAATTTCCATTTTTCAGGAGGGTACTGAACATATATTAAAATCTTATTTTTTAGGAGGGTCTGGAACATAAAGTGCAATTCTATTTTACATGTGGGTCTTGAACAGAAAGTAAAATCTCATTTTTCAGGAAGATACTGAACATAAAGTAAAATCCCAATTTTCAGGAAGGTCTTGAACATAAACTGCAATTCTATCTTTAATGAGGGTACTGAACAGAAAGTAAAATCCCTTTTTACAGAAGGGTCCTGAACATAAAGTGAAATCCCATTTTTCGGAGGGTCCTGAACAGAAAGTAAAATTCCATTTTTAAGAGGGTCCTGAACATAGAGTGAAATCTCATTTTTCTGGAGGGTCCTGAACATAAAGTAAAATCCTATTTTTCAGGAGGGTCCTGAATAGAAAGTAAAATCCCATTTTTCAAGAGGGTCCTGAACATAAAGTCAAATCTCATATTTTCAGGAGGGTCCTAAAAAGAAAGTAAAATCTCATTTTTCAGGAGGGTCCTGAACATGAAGTTAAATCCTATTTTTCAGGAGGGTCCTAAACATAAAGTGAAATCCCATTTATCAGGAGGGTCCTGAACATAAAGTGAAACCCCATTTTTCAGAAGGGTCCTAAAAAAAAGTTAAAATCCTATTTTTCAGGAGTGTCATGATTATAAAGTAAAATCCCATTTTTCAGGAGGGTCCTGAACAGAAAGGAAAATCCCATTTTTCAGGAGGGTCCTGATCATAAAGTCAAATCTTATTTTAAGAAAGGTCCTGAATAAAAGTTAAAATCACATTTTTCTAGAGTATCCTGAACATAACGTAAAATCCCATTTTTCAGGAGGGTCTTGAACAGAAAGTAAAATCCCATTTTTTAAGAGGGTCCAGAACATAAAGTAAAATCCCAATTTTCAGGAGGGTCCTGAACTGAAGGTTAAATCCCTTTTTTTTGGAGGATCCTGAACATGAAGTGAAATCCCATTTTTCAGGAGGGTCCAGAACAGAAAGTAAAATTCTATTTTTCAGGAGGGTCCTGAACGGGAAGTAAAATCCTATTTTTCTAGAGGGTCCTGAACAGATAGTAAAATCCTATTTTTCAGGAGGGTCCTGAACATAAAGTTAAATCCCAATATTCAGTAGAGACCTGAACATAAAGTAAAATCCCATTTTTCTAAAGAATGCTGAGCATAATGTAAAATCCCATATTTTAGGTGGGTCCTGAAATAAAGTGAAATCCCATTTTTCACGAGGGTCCTGAACAGCAAGTAAAATCCCATTTTTCAAGAGGGGCCTGAACATAAACTAAAAGCTTATTTTGTAGGAGGGTCGTGAACAGAAAGTAAAATCCAATTTTTGAAGAGGGTCCAAAACGTAAAGTCAAATCTCATTTTTCAAGAGTGACCTGAACAGAAAGTAAAATATCATTTTTATGGAGGGTCCTGAACATTTAGTGAAATCCAATTTTTCAGGAGTGTCCTGAACATAAAGTGAAATCCCATTTTTCAGGGAGGTTCTGAACATAAAGTGAAATCTCATTTTTCAGGAGCGCCATGAAAAAAAAGTAAAATCCTATTTTTCAGGAGGGTGCTGAAAAGAAAGTACAATCCCATTTTTCAAGAGGGTCTTGAACTTAAAGTGAAATCCCATTTTTCAAGACCCTCTTGAAATATCTTATTTTTCAGGAGGGTCCTGAACATGAAGTGAAATCCCATTTTTCAGAAAGGTCCTGAACAAAAGTTAAAATCTCATTTTTAAGGAGGGTCCTGAACATTTAGTGAAATCCAATTTTCCAAGAGTGTCCTGAACAGAAAGTAAAATCCCTTTTTACAGGAGGGTCCTGAACATAAAGTGAAATCTCATTTTTCCGAAGGGTCCTGAACAGAAAGTAAAATCCCATTTTTCAAGAGGGTCCTAAAATTAAGTGAAATCTCATTTTTCAGGAGCGCCACGAAGAAAAAGTAAAATCCTATTTTTAAGGAGGGTCCTGAACTGAAAGTAAAATTCCATTTTTCAAAAGGGTTCTGAACATACAGTGAAATCCCATTTTTCAGGAGGGTCCTGAACATAAAGTCAAATCATATTTTCAGAAAGGTCCTGACCAAAAGTAAAATCCTATTTTTCAAAAAGGTCCTGAACATAAAATCAAATCTCATTTTTTCAGGTGGGTCCTGAAAAGAAAGTAAAATATCATTTTTCAGGAGGTTCTGAACATGAAGTGAAATCTAATTTTTCAGTAGGGTACTTAACATAAAGTGAAATCCTATCTTTTTAGGAGGATACTGAACATAAAGCGAGATCCCATTTTTCAGGAGGGTCCTGAACAAAAGTTAAAATCCTATTTTTCAGGAGGGTCTTGAATATAGAGTGAAATCTGATTTTTCCGAAGGGTCCTGAACATAATGTAAAATCCCATTTGCCAGGAGGGTTCTGAACGTAAAGTTAAATCCCATTATTCAGTAATGACCTGAACAGAAAGTAAAATCTCATTTTTCAGGAGGGTCCTGAACATAATGTTAAATTTTATTTTTCAGGAGGGTCCCTAACAGAAGGTAAAATCCCATTTTTCAGGAGGGTCCTGATCATAAAGTAAAATTCCATTTTTTAGGAGGGTCCTGAATAGAAAGTAAAATTCCATTTTTTAGGAGGGTCCTAACAATAATGTAAAATCCAATTATTCAGGAGGGTCCTGAACATAAACTGACATCCCATTTTGGAGGATGGTCCAGAACGTAAAGTAAATCCCATTTTCCAAGAGGGTCCTGAACAAAAAGTAAAATCTCATTTTTTAAGAGGGTCCAGAACATAAAGTAAAATTTTTTTTTTTAGGAGGGTCCTGAACATAAAGTGAAATATCATTTTTGAGGA
>NW_025887088.1:0-5054 GCF_002878395.1 Capsicum annuum
AGTCCTTTTTTATTTGCTTTGGTGATGGATGTGTTGATGCGGCGTATTCAAGGAGAGGTGTCTTGGTGTATGCTTTTTGCAGATGATGCAGTTTTGATTGATGAGACGCGGGGGGTGGGTGAGTGGGGGTGAATGATAAATTAGAGGTGTGAAGACAAACTCTTGAGTTTAAAGGGTTTAAGCTGAGTAGGAACAAGACAGAGTATTTGGAATGCAAGTTTAATAACGTGAGGCTAGAGAATGAGGTGGTAGTGAAGTTGGAATCACAGGTGGTATGTAAGAGGGATAGTTTCAAGTATCTCGGGGCCGTGATTTAGGGTAACGGTGAGATTGATGAGGATGTCTCGCACTGTATTGGGGCGGGATGGATGAAGTGGAAGCTCGCTTCGAGGGTGTTGTGTGATAAGAAGGTGCCGCCCAAGCTTAAAGGCAAATTCTACAAGGTGGCAGTCCGTCCGGCCATGTTGTATGGAGCGGGGTGTTGGCCAGTTAAGAACTCCCACATTCAAAAAATGAAGGTGGCAGAAATGCGCATGTTGCGTTGGATGTGTGGGCTGACCAGGGGGAATAGAGTTCGGAATGAGACTATCAGGGAGGAGGTTGGTGTGACTCCAGTGGAGAATAAGATGCGGGAAGTCCGATTGAGATGGTTCGGACATGTGATGAGGAAGGGCATGGATGCCCCGGTTCGTAGGTGTGAGGCTATCTTTGGATGGTTTTAGGCGGGGTAGGGGTAGGCCGAAGAAGTACTGGGGAGAGGTGATTAGGCAGGACATGGAGCAGTTACAGCTCACTGAGGACATGACCCTAGATAGGAAGATCTGGAGGACGCGAATTAGGGCAGAAGGCTAGGGTCAGTTTGGGTCGCTAGTGTAGGGAATTAATTGGTGGGGGTATTATTCTTGTTATGATACCTTGTTTCATGCTTTATTACGAATCTGTTTACTTTTCTCTGTTTTCTATTACTTGTGGTTGTCGTATTTATGTTGTGCCATCTTGTTCCATGCTTTACTATGTATTTGTGTAGTATTCCGTGTCTCGAGCCGGGGGTCTATCGGAAACAACTTTTCTACCTCTTTAGAGGTAGAGGTATGGACTGCGTACATCTTATCCTCCCCAGACCTCACTATGTGGGAATACACTGGGTTTGTTATTGTTGATGACTGTTAACAAATTGGTGCATCATGCAGTATTGAATCTGGAGAACTGGCAGTTAAAAACATAAAAGGGAAGAATCCAACGTGATCACCATCCGCACAACAGCCAAGAATGTGTACATTAAAAATAGATGAAGCACGTTCCAATGCTTGGGTAGATCTAAGCACAAAGCATGGTGTGAGTGAGGAAGTCATCACCAATGCATTTAAATCAAACAGAGATTAAGATTATCTGTCTACAGCATAGGCTACTCAATCTGATAGGCCGAGAAGGGATTTCAACTTTCAAGTATGCATAACAGATGGCTGAAAGGCTCATGGATTTTTAAGCCCTATGTTAGTTTTAAATAGACAAATCGCACATAACACTATGCAAACGATGTCTAGATTGCTACAGAAAAGAAGCAGGAGAATGAAAGAAGATCACTGAGTGAGAGAAACTTGTGCAGAGAGAGAGATTCTTTCTTTAAAACAAGAAGTTACATAAAGTGTTCTTTAAAAAAAATTGAAATAGATAATGGCCCTACTTTAAAGTCATGGTGCTAAACATGCTAACTACCTCTTAATAACTTAAAAAAGAAATATAGGAAATAAAATAAATAAATACTGCAGTCCTAAAGCAACTAATAATACTCCTCCCTGCATTAGGAGCTGCAAATTCCAAGTTGCTGCCTTAGGAACTTAAACTTGCTGACAGGAAGGGATTTCGTAAATGCATCTGCAAGCTGATCTTCAGATTTGCAATAAACAAGAATCACTTCTCCTTTTTCTGCACATCCCTTAAGAAAAAAAGCTTAATGTTGAAGTGCTTAGTCTTCCCGTGAAACACTGAATTATGCGAAATAGCTATTGTAGCTTGATTATCAACATAAATCTCAGTATTAACCTTTTGTTCCATATGCAAATCAGAAAATATTTTTCTCAGCCATAAGGTTTGATTTACTGCTGTTGTTGTTGCAATGAATTCAGCCTCTGTCGTGGACTGTGCCATAGTTTACTGCTTCTTGGAACATCAAGAGAAAATCCCTGATCCCAGACTGAAGCAATATCCTGATGTACTTTTCATGTCATCAGTGGATCCGGCCAAATCACTATCTGAGAATCCATACAACTTGAAATTCTCACACTTTTTGAATTTGACCCCATACTCGACAGTACCTTCGATGTATCTTATAATTTTTTTTGCTGATTGCAAATGCATTTTAGTAGCACAATGCATAAACCTAGACAAAAGACTTACAACAAATAGAATATCGGGTCGTGTAGTAGTGAGATACATCAAGCATTTGAAGTTTCCTTCATCAACTCTATCAGTTCCATCCTCTTTGCTCAACTTCTCTTTTGGATTCATCAGTGTGCTTGTTGCCTTGCAATTTTCCATATAGAATTTCTTCAGTATCTCCCTAGCATACTTCTTTTGGCAGATAAAGATTTCATCGCAACCTTGCTTGATTTCCATCCCCAGGAAGTATGTCATTAGTCCTAGGTCTGTCATCTCAAAGACTTGCATCATTTTCTTCTTAAATTCTTCAACCAGCCGCACATTGTTTCCTGTCACCAAGAGATCATCAACATAAAGGGAAACAATGAGCAGATCAGTTCCATTGTGTTTGACATAAAGAGTAACTTCAGACAAACTTCAAAAAAACCCCAAACTCAACAAGTGATCATCAATCCTGCTATACCAAGCTCTTGGGGCTTGTTTTAAGCCATAAAGAGCCTTACTAAGCAGACAAACTTTTTCTTCTTTTCCTTGCTCAATGAAACCCTCGGGCTGCTCTACATAGATTTTTTCCTGCAATACACCATTTAGAAAAGCAGATTTGACATCTAGTTGGAACACTTTCCAACCCTTTTGTGCTGCTATTGCTAGCAACATTCTGATGGTATCTAGTCGGGCTAGTGGAGCAAAGGTATCCGAGTAATCAACACCGAATATTTGGGCATATCCCTTGACGACAAGCCTAGCCTTGTATTTATTGATAGAACCGTCAGAATTAAGCTTGGTTCCAAAAACCCATTTTATTCCAATGACCTTTCTATCTTTCGGTCTGTCAACTAACTCCCAAGTGTTGTTTTTCTTGATCATTAGCATCTCCTGCTCCATAGCGTTTCTCTATTTTTCATCTTGAAGCGCTTCCTTGTGCCCTGCAGGCTCACAAATTGCCACATTACTTTGTTGGTAGATGTTAGAAAGTAATCTTGTACCTCTAACTGGAGGATCATCTACTAACTCATTTTTCCATTGATCAGATGTCTGCTCCTCCGAAGCTTTGACTGAAAGTTGATTGTTGTTGAGAGTTGCTCTAGGAATATGCACGTCTTTCTCTGTTTTTTTTCTCCAGCTTTTTTACTTACAATCCTAGTTAATTTAGGACTTCTATCATTGGTAGGAAACTAATTAGTTGTCTTAATTTTGGTAGAAGTAGGTTGTTTCTTTGTCCTATTTTTAGTTGTAATAGCATCTATTTAAGTTGCTAAGTTGATGATCAATATATGACGGTCTTTCAACAAGAAATTAATCCCTCTCTATTGCTCTGTGTTTTCTCTTCTTTAAACTTCCATCTCTGTTTCAGCGGCCAACGTTTGACTATTGAATTCCTATGTTGTTTCCCTTCAACGGTTTGAAACCAACAATTGGTATCAGAGCTTTAATCTTAAGGGACTTGTGAGTGTTTGCATCAATCTGATCCAGTGGATACGATGAACGGAGAAACAAATTTTTCTTCAATGGCACCACTAACTTTTGATGGAGAAAGTTATCAAATCTGGGCAGTTAGAATGCGGGTATATCTGCAAGCTTTGGATCTCTGGGAAGCTGTTGAAGATGAATACGAGATAGCTCCCTTGCCGGACAATCCCACGGTGGCGCAGATTAAAACTCACAAGGAGAGAAAAACTAGGAAATCAAAGGCAATGACATGCTTATTTACTGCAGTTTCATCTAATATCGTAACTCGTATCATGTCTCTGCAATCAGCAAAAGAGGTATGGGATTATCTCAAGACTAAGTATGAAGGAGATGAAAGGATTCGAGGGATACAAGTGATGAATCTGGTACGTGAGTTTGAGCTGCAAAGGATGAAAGAAAGTAAAACCATAAAGGAGTACTCTGACAAACTTCTTAATTTAGCAAATCGCATCAAATTGTTGGGTTCCACTTTCAATGATTCAAGGATCGTTGAAAAAATCCTAGTAACGGTACCTAAAAGATTTGAGGCTACCATAACAACCTTAGAAAATACTAAGGACGTGTCTAAGATCACACTGGACGTGTCTAAGATCACACTTGCAGAGAGTGCTTTTCAAGCGCAAGAGCAACGGTGTGTTATGAGACAAGGAGGAGCTGTTGAAGGTACCTTACCAGCCAAGCATCACGATGATGGACGTTCTAAGAATAAGAATAAGAATAACCAACCAACCAATGAAGAAGGTGCAGCGCACAACAACAAAAACAAAAACAAAACAGGTGGTTTCAAAGGAAAATACCCTCCCTGTAAGCATTGCGGGAAGCTCGGACATGCACCTTTCAAGTGTTGGAAGAGGCCTGATGCTAAGTGCACTAAGTGTAATCATCTTGGGCATGAAGCGGTCATCTGTAAAAACAAAACTCAGCAACAAGATGCAGAGGCTCGAGTTGTTAATGAACAGGAAGAAGATCAACTTTTTGTCGCATCATGTTTTACAAGCAGCGTCTCAAGCGAGTCCTGGCTAATTGATAGCGGTTGTACAAATCATATGACTCATGATGAGGAGATTTTCAAATATTTAGACAAGTCCGAAATCTCAAAAGTCAGAATCGGTAATGGCGATTATCTTTCTGCCAAAGGAAAAGGAATAGTAGCTATTGAAAGCAGCTCAGGTACAAAGTTAATTTCAGATGTACTTTTTGTTCCA
>NW_025887089.1:0-1004 GCF_002878395.1 Capsicum annuum
CCTCGCCCCCTTTCTTGTTTCCGCCAAGAGGAATAACAAAAAGATTCCCCGATCGAACCGGAAAAATTAAACAGAATTTTAAAGGAAAAAAAAAAGGAAGCGATACAACACGAGGACTTCCCAGGGGGTCACCCATCCTAGTACTACTCTCGCCCAAGCACGCTTAACTTTGGAGTTCTGATGGGATCCGGTGCGTGTACTGGTATGATCGCATCCGTCATTGCCAGCACTCCAAATTATATTATGCCTTTTTCTCCTCCGCCGCCCGTCAAACACCGCACGCGGGCCTCCACGCCTCGGCCCCTTTCTTGTTTCCGCCAAGAGAAAAAACAAAAAGATTCCCCGATCGAACCGACAAAATTAAACTGAATTTTTAAGGAAAAAAAAGGAAGGGATGCAACACGAGGACTTCCCAAGGGGTCACCCATCCTAGTACTACTCTCGCGCAAGCACGCTTAACTTCGGATTTCTGATGGGATCCGGTGTGTTAGTGCTGGTATGATCGCATTCGTCATTCCCAGCACTCCAAATTCTATTAAGCCTCATTCTCCTGCGCAGCCCGTTACACCCCGCACGCGGGCCTCCGCGCCTCGCCCCTTTTCATTTTTCCGCCAAGAGGAAAAATAAAAAGATTCGCCGATCGAACCGGCAAAATTAAACTGAATTTTGTAGAAAAAAAAAAGGAAGGTATGCAACACGAGGACTTCCCAGGTGGTCACCCATCCTAGTACAACTCTCGCCCAAGAACGCTTAAATTAAGAGTTCCGATGGGATCCGGTGTGTTAGTGTTGGTATAATCGCATCCGTCATTCCCAGCACTCCAAAATCTATTATGCCTCTTTCTCCTCCGCCGCCCGTCACACCCAGCACGCGGGCCTCCACGCCTCGCCCCCTTTCTTGTTTCCGCCAAGAGGAAAAACAAAAAGATTCATCGGTCGAACCGGTAAAATTAAACCTAATTTTAAAAGAAAAAAAAAAGAAGGGATGCAACACGAGGACTTCCC
>NW_025887090.1:0-6970 GCF_002878395.1 Capsicum annuum
AACCAGCAGGAAATCCGTTGATGGGCTAATCTCACCCTTCTCGCTTAGTATCCTTTGCCATTCTCCTCTCTTTATTGGATTTTTTGTCCTCTTTAGCTGATGTTGCTAGCTGTTGTTTTTGAATCCAAAATAAAAGAATGGTCCTTGTCCTTGTTATGTTGCCCTCCCTTAATGTTGAGTGCTGAATATGGTGATGACTGCCTGACTATTTCTGTGACAGTGCGCATATATCTCTGGAGAAGATGAAGAATGGAGGGTGTTCATGAATAAGAAAAAGAAACAATTGGAGTTTTTTCTCTATCCCGTGAGGTGTAGTGTATATCTTCTCCCTTTTGATTTCCTTTTCTGTTGTATATATGCCTATGGAATTGTGTGGTTGTGGGGTAGGGTAAAATCCCATTTTATAGGAGGGTCTTGAACATAAAGTAGACTCCCATTTTTCAGGAGGGTCCTGAACATAAAGTCAAATCCCATTTTTCAGGAGGGTCCTGAAAATAAAGTAGATTTCCATTTTTCAGGAGGGTCCTGAACATTAAGTAAAATCTCATTTTTCAGGAGGGTCCTGAACATAAAGTAAAATCCCATTTTCCAGGAGGGTCCTGAACAGAAAGTAAAATCCCATTTTTCAGGAGGGTCCTGAATAGAAAGTAAAATCCTATTTTTCAGAAGGGTCCTGAATTGAAAGTAAAATCAACGGATGTACATTTCCAATGGTAGCTGAATTAAGTGAATTGAATTTCCCCCTATTTCAATAAAGAAAAATTGTCAGTTATAAACTTAGTGGTGGATTGTAGCTCTTGGCTTCTCGGGTATCTGCCCCAGCACTCGTTCCTTTCATCTTTATTCCAAATCGCTGACACCTGCCCTATCTTGTCGCATCATTGCCCCGGATTCAAATTGAGGGAAATGAGTTCTGACTCAAATGATGGGTTTCCATTTTACCATGACCCTGAGGTGCACTCTTTTCCCAAATCTGAATGCTTCCACGAATCCAATAGCTTGTCGGTTGATAGACTTCCTTTGCTTCATGTTGAATTACGATCATATTTCTTTCCTGTGCTGTTCCTTGGCTTTTTCTTGTATAATTGGAAAGACTGGTAGTAAATTTTGAAATCCTTTCTCACTTGTTTTGACACAGACTTGTCTTAAAATGTAAAGAAATGATGGTGACTTTTATTTTCATAAATGACATAAAAAGACAAAAAGCATGAATATGTAAATGAAAGAAAAGGGCAATGTCCCATATTCAAAAAGAAAAGTTATCTGAATACGACAACCAATTCCAATGAGTATGACATGCATTTTGGATTGAGCTGCCTGATCTTCCTATCCAAACTCCCCATTTGTTGTTGAGTTTGTGTCTTTGCCGCTGATCCGCTTCTTCAAATCCATTGGACTCATACATCATATTCGATTGACGACATCCTAAAAGACTTTCGCCAACAAATCTCTTTCTTTTCACTTTTCACTTTTCCCATGAACTCTCCATCGCCTTACGGTGCTCGTGAGGGTTTTCACCAATAAGACTCTCTTATTTTTATTTCTCTCCACTCACAATTGCCTTATGGTGCCTTCAAGGGTTTTCACCAATAAGACTCTCTTATTTTCATTTTCTCTCAACTCACCATTATCTTATGATGCCCACGGGGGTTTTCACCAATAAGACTCTCTCATTTTTGTATTTCTTTCCTGATTTCTTATGCTGAGGGAGACAAATGGTACCTCACAATGTATCATCATATCCATTGCGTGCTTAGCCTTAACATTATCAAAAATTGATCTGAAGGGCTTTCTTTGGTTGTAACTTGGCTTTTGGTTAAGGTTAGAAAATGATGGTAAGGGGTTTAAACGATACTTGAAGTGGGGGTGGGACTTACAACTTTTGGAATCTACTCAAACAACACATTAACTCATTCCCTAGTTTTGTTGACTGGGTGAATCTTAAATCTTTATTTGGTTGGACCGAGCCCAAAATAGGGCAGCCTACGTATCTCACTCCTGAGAGAGGAGAATCAGGTCGCACGTAGTTCCATCAGCTTGTTCTTTCTTTTGATTTGATTTTGATTGATTTTTTTTTTAAATTTCAAACTCTTTCTTTTATTCTCATTTCCTCGACATTTATCTTTGACTCCATTTTGATTCCAAAAGAGGTATATGAAAGAAAATTAAAATGAAGCTCAAACGGGTAAACAAAGGATGACACAATGTTTGGATAGAAGAATAAAATGTCTTCATCATATCAATCTTCAAAAATGCAAGTACTAAACATGCAATAAAATCAACAAAGGATCAAATATCATACATAATATCTTTTGACCGCATCAGCATTGATAGCCATTTCTGCCATTTTGCCTTCAGTATCTATCACATATAAGGCTCCATTGGGCAACACTTTCTTCACAACGAAGGGACCTTGCCAGTTAGGGGAGAACTTGTCTTTCGCTTCAACCTGGTGAAGAAGGATATGTCTCAATACCAACTGACCAACTTCAAAATTCCTGGGACGGACCTTTTTGTTATACACTCGAGTCATCCTCCTCTGATACAACTGGCCATGACACACAGACGTTAGCCTTTTTTCCTCAATCAAACTCAAATCTTCCAGTCGGGTTTTTACCCATTCGTCATCATCAATCTCTGCTTCTATAATGAATCGAAGAGAGGTAATTTCAACTTCTGCAGGGATAACTACTTCTGTCCCATACACCAATAAATATGGAGTTGCCCCTGTTGAAGTGCGAACAGTGATGCGATAACCTAGCAATGCAAATGGCAACTTTTCATGCCACTGTCTAGACCCTTGTACCATTTTTCGCAGTATCTTTTTTATATTCTTATTGGCGGCTTTTACAGCACCATTGGCCTTTGGGCGATATGGAGTGGAATTTTGATTTACAATCTTAAACTGTTGACATACTTCTTGCATCAAATGACTATTGAGATTGGCTGCATTGTCTGCAATGATCATCTTAGAAATTTCAAATCTACAAATGATATTGGCATGAACAAAGTCCACCACAGCCTTCTTTGTCACTGACTTGAAAGTTACTGCATCTACCCACTTTGTGAAGTAGTCAATGGCTACCAAAATGAATCTATGTCCATTTGATGCCTTTGGCTCAATCGGTCCAATCACATCCATTCCCCAAGCCACGAACGGCCATGGAGCGGCCATTGCATGCAACTCAACAGGAGGAGAACGTATTAGATCACCGTGTACCTGACATTGATGACACTTTTGAACAAATTGAATAGAATCCCTTTCCATAGTAAGCCAGTAATAACCTGCTCGAAGAATCTTCTTTGACAAGACATGACCATTCATATGTGACCCGCATACTCCAGAGTGTATTTCCACCATAATTGCCGAGGCTTCTCTTGCATCTACACACCTTACAAGTCCCAGATCTGGGGTTCTCTTATACAAGATTCCCCTACTTAAGAAAAATCCACTAGCCAAACGCCTAATAGTCCTCTTTTGATCATTGGTGGCATATGCTGGGTATTCTCCTGACTGAATGTACTGCTTGATATCCAAGAACCAAGGTTCTCCATCGAGCTCTTCTTCAACCACATTATAGTAAGCATATTGATCATGACTCTGTATATGCACTGGATAGATGTAGGCTTTGTCAGGATGTTGGAGCATTGAAGATAGAGTGGCTAAAGCATCAACAATTTCATTATGAATCCTTGGAATATGCCTAAATTTTACTAACAAAAACCGTTGACATAGCTCCTGCAAGCATTATCGATACGAGATGAGCTTCAAATCTCGCGTCTCCATATCGCCTTGAATTTGATGGACGAGAAAATTCGAATCTCCCAACACCAATAATTCTTGGACTCCCATATCAACAGCTAACCTCAAACCAAGAATGCAGGCTTCATACTCTGCCATATTGTTAGTACAGTAGAATCGAAGTTGTACTGTTATCGAGAAATATTGTCCCGATTCAGAGATAAAAATCGTACCTATTCCGACTCCTTTCATATTGTCAGCTCCATCGAAGAATAACCTCCAACCTGGATCAGCATCTATAATGACTTCATCGACACACGACACTTCTTCGTTAGGAAAATATGTCTTTAATGGATCGTACTCTTCATCGATGGGATTCTCAGCAAGATGATCTGCCAAGGCTTGGGCTTTCATGGAGGTTCGAGTCACATATACAATGTCAAACTCGGTAAGCAATATTTGCCACTTTGCCAATCGACCCGTTGGCATAGGCTTCTGAAAGATATACTTCAAAGGATCCATGTGTGAGATGAGATAAGTAGTATAGGATGAGAGATAATGCTTCAACTTCTGTGCCACCCAAGTTAGGGTACAATACGTCCTTTCAAGAAGAGTATACCTGGCCTCATATGTTGTGAACTTCTTACTAAGATAATAAATAGCCTGCTCCTTTTTGCCTGTGACATCATGTTAAACCAGGACACAACCGAAAGAATTGTCCATGACTGATAAATATAAGATCAAAGGCCTACCAGTCTCTGGGGGTACCAGCACGGGCGGATTTGACAAATATCTTTTGATTCAATCGAACGCTTCCTGACATTCTTCAGTCCATTTTATCATAGCACTCTTTTTCAGCAACTTGAATATGGGCTCACAAGTGGTTGTGAGTTGAGCAATAAACCTGCTAATATAGTTCAGTCTACCAAGCAAACTCACCACCTCCGTCCTATTCTTGGGCGGGGGAAAATCCTGAATGGCTTTGATTTTTGAGGGATCCAATTTAATCCCTCGACGGCTGACTACAAACCCCAACAGCTTTCCAGACGGAACTCCAAATACACATTTTGCTGGGTTGAGCTTGAGATTATACCTGGGAAGCCTTTCAAAGAACTTTATTAAATCTTTAATATGGTCGGCCCAACTTTTTGACTTAATAATCACATCATCCACGTAGACCTCAATCTCCTTATGCATCATATCATGAAAAATAGTAGTCATGGCTCTCATGTATGATGCTCCAGCATTTTTCAAATCGAACGGCATCACTCGATAACAATAAGTCCCCCATGGTGTGATAAAAGATGACTTCTCCGCGTCTTCATCATCCATAATGATCTGGTGATATTCGGCATAGCAATCCATAAAAAAGGCAACCTCGTGTTTAGCACAATTGTCTAACAAATTGTGGATGTTGGGCAGTGGAAAATCATCTTTCGGACTTGCTCTGTTCAAATCACGATAATCAACACACACTCGAATTTTGCCATCTTTCTTTGGTACGAGAACAATATTGGATAACCACATGGGATAACGAGCTACTCAAATTACTTTGGCTTCAAGTTGTTTCATAATTTCCTCTTTAATTTTAATACTTACATCCATTTTAAACTTCCTCAACTTTTGTTTGACAGGAGGGAACGCGGGATCAGTTGGCAATTTGTGACCCACTAATTCAGTGCTTAAACCAGGCATATCATCATAAGACCATGCAAAAACATCCTTATAATCAATTAATGCTTGAATCATTCCATCTTTTAGCTGTGACAAAGCATGTACACTGATTTTAGTTTCCCTAACATCTTCTTAATCGCCTAGATTTATTGGCTCAGTCTCATTCAAATTAGGATTCGGTTTGTCTTCAAACTGTTTCAACTCTTTGCTTATTTCTTCTAGTGCTTCTTCTTCATCATATTCCCCATCCTGCTTCATTACATCTTGCTTAGTTTGGATTTTAAGGTCAGGCTGAAAATTCCGCATGCATGTCATGTCATTAGAATCAGCATAAAGAGAACTGTATATATATAAAAAAAGAAAAACAAAATATATTAGACACGAATCAAAAGGGACATTGCATTTCATTAAATAAAAAGATAGAAGGGTTTAAACATAGATGCCATCATAACATAAACAAACTAAAATCCAAATTACAACCCTGAAATAACTCAGATAAACAGAAAGAAAAATAAAATAAACTACCAAAACTCCCTCCTGACGGGAAGAGGAGTGACTTTCCAATTATTGAGCCAGACAGCTGGCCTATGAATCGCACGTCTGCTATACTGGTTCCTTCTCCTGCTTCGACCATATCAACATCAATAAAAAAGTTCTGACAGTAATCAACCAATTTAACTTCAAATTCCATATGCTGCGTGACACCGCTCTTAACAAATGATTCACTGAGTAGTGGCATTGGGATAGGGAGTGACCATGTTTTCTTTTTCCTTCCTTTGGCTTTCTTCAGATCTTCAGCCGTAGGCTCAAATCCCAGACCAAACATGCCCACGCTCTCACTCGGACATATGGGACAAACTATACCGTACAGAGACGCTCCCAAACCCTTTCTTAGTTCAAATCCATATTTCCAAAGTTCACTCACCATCATGATAGAAGCAAAAGACAATTACGGTCCCGGTATAACCTGCCATTCAAGGATACGATTCACTGGCACTATATTAAAAAATTGATAGAAGAATGTTTCCTCTACGTTATTTACTTCAATAAGAGACAAGGGAGAGTCTTCGCAGGCGGGCAAATCTTCTTCACCGTGAATAACCACTTCTTGCTTGTCATGCTCAAACTTAATTATTTGGTGCAGTGTAGATGCAACCGCCTTGGCCTTGTGGATCCACGACCTTCCCAACAACAGATTTTAAGAGAAGTCTATATTCAATACTTGAAACTCTATGGTGAACTCAACAGGCCCTATGGTCAACATTAGTTCTATTTCTCCAATGGAATTTGATTTTGCACCATCGAAAGCCCTGACTCATACATTGTTGGGCCTGATCCTGTCAGCACCAATATTCAACTTTTGCAAAGTAAAAATAGGGAAAATATTTGCACCTGAACCTCCATCAATCATAACATGAGTGACGTAGAAATCTTCATACTTCACTGTAGTATAAAGGCCCCGGTTATGCCCTGTACCTTCAACAGATAATTCATCGTCAGAAAAGCTGATTCGATTGACCTCAAAGATTTTTCTGACCATTTTCTCAAGCTGGT
>NW_025887090.1:7070-23111 GCF_002878395.1 Capsicum annuum
TTGGAGTGCAACAACAAAGATAAGAGGGAAACTTGAGCAGGGGTTTTCTTCAACTGGTCTATTATTGAATACTCTGGCAATTTCATCTTTTTCAAAAATACTTTGGCTTCTTCTTTGGTGATAGGTTTTTTGATAGATGATGGTCCACTCACCATTGGCTTGGTCTTTCTTAAGCTTTCAGGCACGAAGCATCTTCCTGACCTAGTCAAACCCCTTACCTCATCTATATTTTCCACTACCTTTTTCCCGTGATAAGTTATCACAGTCCGCCCATAATTCTAGGAAACCCTTTTCGTATCAACTATCGGTGGTTGGGTCACCGTTTTAAGGACAATAGGCGTTGTCGGCGCTCTTTTCACCGTCAAGATGGGCTGACTTAGAGCTCCCACAACTGTCAACATAGGTTTATCCTGACTTAAATCAACATACCTTCTGGCACCTTATACTGTGATCAGGGGTTTCTTTGTGATTTCTTGGGCTTTATCTTCTCTCATTCCTTCCTGGTTCAATGACATTGCTTTCAAAGACTCTGCTACATTCACCGATTTCTCCTCAATGGTTTGTATCTTGACAATAGGCTTATAACACCTTGAAGACTCTTTCCCATCATATATCAATTCTAACATATTGGCTTCAGCATGGGTTGGCAGTAGATTCTGGTTAATGTTTGGACCCTCTGGGGACTGGACTAGCATCTGATTGGTGTCAATTAAATCTTGGACAACTCTCTTTAAATGCCAGCATTTCTTGATATCATGGCTGGCATATCAGAACAATACGCACACCTTAAAAAATAATCGAGATTCCTCGACAGTGGATTTGAAAGCCTTCCTTGAATTGGGCTTAAGACCTTCAACTTTCTCAACCTATCAAACAAGCTAGCATATGACTCCCCAAGAGGTGTGAATTGATTTTTGATCGCCTTCTCTTTCTTATACTCGAGCCTAGGTTGAAAACCAGTTCTGGAGGGGTTTTGGTAATTTGGTGGAGCAAATGGGAGATTTTGTGGAACTTGCACGCGCTACTGCGGGTAAGAAGGGGTTTGGGAATATGGATGCGCGCTATATACTGGGTACGAGGATGGTGGAATAAAATATAAAGGGTTTTGTGGAGGGTAGTAATGGTGGGGAGGAATATATGGAGCTTGGCCGTAGACTTGGGCTTGGGATTGGGGATAGGGGTGAGGTGGTCTTTTGGTATAGGAATGGGTTCCAGTTACGATAGTCGCTATGTCCTCTTTCTTCTTTTTACCTTCGAATGTGCCAGATCCACCTTGAATCGCTTGTGTGGTCGCTTTTAATGCGGTAAAACTCACTATTTGGCCGGTCTTGATTCCGTCCACTATCATCTCCCCCATTTTGAGGACTTCAATAAAAGACTTTCCCATTGCTGGAAGTAAATATTGAAAATAGGTCTCATCCTGTGCCTGAATGAAAAACTCTACCAACTTACTTTCTTTCATCGGAGGCTTTACCCTGGCGGCCTGCTCTCGCCACCTTATCGCGTATTCCCTAAAACCTTCAGTGCTTTTTTTCTTTATGTTGACCATGGATTTTTCGTCCGGAATCAGTTCAATGTCATACTGAAAGTGTTGAACAAATTCAGAAGCTAAGTCATCCCAGCTGTTCCATTTGTCGATATCTCGATCGATAAACCATTCTAAAGCCATATCAGAAAGACTCTCGCCAAAGAAGGCCATGAGTAGCTCTTCCCTTCCTCCTGCAGCCCTTAACTGGTTTCAATAACGTCTCAAGTGTGCCACGGGATCACCGTGCCCTGCATACTTCTCAAACTTGGGCATTTTAAAACCGAGGGGAAGGTTGATGTCTGGGAACATGCAAAGATCTTTATAGGAAACACTCCTATAATCTCCGATTCCCTACAAATTCCTCATAGCCTATTCTAAACTTTTTAATTTTCGGGCTACGATATCCTGTTCCTCCGTTGCGACAGGTTTCTCCGTATCGAATGGAAATGCAGGAGGTTGAGTGTACCCATACGGTTTATTCATTCTGAAAGTAGGCTCCGGAGCACAATACTGACTATCTGGAACCTTCAATACTGCTCCCTGGCTAACCTAGGAAGTCCCATTGTGGGATGCATAGCATATATGGGAGTTTTATGTGGTGGCGGAGCCACGAATATTGGTGTGATCGGTGGCGCTGGTTGAGCAGCGGGTCTTAATTGGGGAGCTGCCAAGGGCACACCAGAATGCCAGGATAATAATATCGAGGAGTGAATCCTGGCGCGTGCTCAGGTGAATCAGTAGGAGCAAAGAATTGCGCCAGAGAGAGCGGTGGGCAATTAGAGATATTCCCAAGACCTTCAGAGAGCGGAGGAGGAGGCATTTCGCTGTCCCATGACTGGTGCAAATCTATCAGTTGTTGCCTGAGCCTTACTACCTCATCATTGTGTTTTGAACTTTCTTTACTGTGATCCTGATCCGGGTCAATGAGCAAATTTTGAATCTCCCTGCTAGTCATGGAGAGCTTTGCTTTGGATCTAGTGAAGTATGGGTGACTAGCCAGAGTGCTGCAAACCTACCACTGTTATCTGAAAGAACATGCTCATCAAAGACGATATCCGTTAGGATTAGGGCACACAACAAGCATGGGAATTACATTGGTAAAATTGTCCTAAATTCATGTTCATTTCTACCAGCTTTTGAGGGTAGCGAGGTCATTTTAACATCATCCCGACTTTTATCTACACTTATTTTTATCTACACCTATTATTATTATTATTATTTATTATTATTATTATTATTATTTTCTTTCCCTCTCTATTTTTTTCTTTTTCGTATCAATCTCTGTTCTTTTCCTTTCTTGTCTCATCATCCTTTCTTTCTTTTCTTCTCTCGCTATCTACCTTCATTTTATCATTCTTTATGGCTTTTGCTTTTCTTTCTTCTTTTTTTTTTTAAAAAAAAATGAAAAACAACGAAACAAAATGATTAGATCGAACCCAAAAGCAGGTTGCCTACGTATCATGTTGAACATGAATCAAATCTTGCGTAGTTCAGGCAGCATATGCATAAACATTACATATTTTTATTTTTATTATTTTTTATTTTTTTTATTTTTTATTTTTATTTTTTTGCGAAAACGAAAATAAACAAACAAAGAAAAGACGTAACATCATAGCATTTTGACGAAAGAAACAACAAAAACATACAAAGAATTTAGGACCACTCTAAAACTAAACAACAAATACGGAACAACATTCTAGACCCCTTAAGACGACATACATGAAATTACTAATAAAGACCCTAATACCAAAAACAACTTGACTTTGACTTAAAGCAGACACCACCCTACAATGACAGACACATAAAAGAATCAAACTGAATAAAAATAAGAAATGCTCTTTCAGACTGGTGCTCTGCGTGATGACCCTAGCTGAGATGGACCTGCCTCTGAAGTTCTATTTCTCCTATTTAAACTTTGTAGCATATTCTGTAAAGACACCCTGATATTAGGGAAGAAGCTTCGGGCCCGTATTACTGCCTCATGAGGAGTGCACTTGGAAAGATTATTCTGACACCGTTCTACCTTCTTGAATAAATTTGCTAACTGAACTCTCAGTGTTTTTGCTTTATACCCCGCACTTTCATCCTGATGGTCGTCTACTATGCATTCTTCCTGTATTCTCCCTCTAAGCTGCGCTGGTAAGGGTTGACTGATACCCCGAGGGATAGATTGAAGCCAGACCTCATATCCCCGAGTGTAGCCCGGATTATCCAAACTTTCTTTAAGTGTGTCCACACCTAGCTTTGTTGCATGCTTCTAAAACTGCTCGTACTTGCTCTCACCAAAGGCTTCGTCCTTGAAGTACTCAACATCCTTCTGAAGATCCACTGTTGGTGGCACGTCCTGCAGCCTACCCAACTGGCGCATTACCCTAGAAGGACTGTATGGTCTAGTGGAATTGAGCCCTAACATAACTAAAGGGAGCTGCGTCTGACAACCCAACAATATTATCTTCGGTCGAAGCCACAGATAAGTCCACAAAATGTTATCCCTGGTTCTTTCCTCAAGAAATTCAATCCAAGCGTCAACTCCCACGGGTAACGAGAATTTATCCAAACGCAACCTGGAGTCCATGGCTTTCACTCGATTGGGAATACAATGATCTACCACATCTGTTCTAACAAAAGAAGGCGCATGCAAATGCTCCATCATCCATAACTGCAATATCAGGTTACTGCCCTCAAAAAATCTCATTCTCCCCTTCACTTCGGTTAAAGCCTTATATATTTCTGTTAAGATCATGGGTATGAGAGTGAACCCGCCCTTTTGATTAATGCCCTTGTCGTTTTGATCCTTATGAAATAGGGCCATCACTACAGATTGCAAACGGGTATTAATACGTCTTTCTTTTAATGGAAACACTAAAATGTCTAACAAAGCGAGGGTGAAGACTTCAAGATGCTTTCTCTCCCACCTCTCCTTAGTCATATAAAATTCATCCCAAAAGCAATCAAAACCTTCCGAGGGCCCGAATCTAGCGAACAAAAAATCTAAGGAAATCCACGAATCACGTAAACAGACCAAACGTATACCCTTACTTTTTAAACCACAAGACTGCAAAAATCTCATAAAGTATGATTTCGTGCTCGGATCATATCCTTCTCGATATAGGGAAAATGCAACAAACCGGATATTTCTGCCAAAGTAGGAGTCATTTCACATTCCCCAAACCTGAACACCAAACTACTTGGATCCCAAAAGGTCAACAAAGCCTCTATTAAATCTGGACGAGGGGTAACATGCAGAAGTTCCGTAAGATCACCTAATATTTTAATCAGTTTCTGCTGATCAACATAGTTAAACATTTCCCACCACTTGATTAACTTTTTGGGCACCTTGACAACCATCAGAACTCTAGACTTGGTGGACAAATCCATCCTATAATAACACATAAGACGTTATCTCAAAATTCGACAAGAGTAAAAGATTCCCAACCCTTGGAATTTTTTACGTAAGCATATGTCGATGGGACAGACCATATTCATGACTCCAATTTGCTGAACAGAAGTACTGAGCAAGATCAGTCTGACTCCAATTTGCTGAACAGAGGTACTGAGCGAGATCAGTCTACTTAGCTAACAACTCTAGATTATGGGGCGAGAGACCTAGGCTAATAATAAGACAAAGGCCAACACAAAGATTACCGGACCCTCCCGAGGGTTGCCTACGTATCCCAATCCGAGGGAAGGGAATCAGGTATGCGTAGTTCATCCAGATTGGACAATTAATGATTAACCAATAAATTGACCCTAACTTAAGAGACAACCAAAAACAAACGAATAGAAACTTTTTGGATTTTCATCTAGACATTTCAACTAAGACTGACACCACCAATTATGAAAAAAATCTTTTTGGTATTTTGTTTTTGACAAATAAGTAGAAAAGGCAAACAAAACCCTTTTTTTCATTTTTTTTGTTGAACTTACGATACTTCGAGAAGATGAATGCAAAAACATAAAAAAAATCTTTTTGAGTTTTTGGATCGTGAATAACAAAAGCCATAAAGAACTCTAAAATAAACTACGACACTCCTTTTGATTCATTCTTTTCGACTCACTTTTTTTTCTATATTTTTTTTCTCTTCTTTTTTTTTTGTTTTTGCCTACGCACCTTACTCCTAACAATTATTTTTTTCAAATCAGTCCGTCAAATGACCACGTTACCCTTAAAGATGCAACAGTTAGCACGTAGAGATGCTTTCGAGGTGAGTCTCCTACAAAGGGCCATGTGGGTCCCACTAGGTCTCAGTATGATGCACATAAGCATGACCTAAAGGCTGACCTACGTTGTGGTTCACTAACAAGGCTGTTCGGGGGAGCGTATGGTCGATAGTGGCTGCTTTGCTTTCCACCTACTCCATAACACCGACGGCTCCCCTTCTAAAATAAGGGTTACTCGACTAGAGGTCGTGTACAACACGTGTACTACAGACTTGTTGCAGAAAGAAGGCCTGTGGGTAGACATATGATGACAGATATAAAAGCGGTAACAAATAGGATAAATACTATAAACAAAGAGCACGAAAAATGCACAAAAGTGAAAACAATAACACAAACAAAATCACAAACAATGCTTATACACTCTTAATGCCAAACAAAGCCGATACGACTCCAAAAATAGCTCGAATTCTGAAAACTTGTCATTGTCTCCCCAGCAGAGTCGCCAGAGCTGTCACACCCCTTTTTCGTTCTTAAAAAATATGCACTTTACGTTCGAAAGGGTTTTATTATTAAGGTGACAAAAAAAAATTTTGTTTCGAAAAAAAGGATTATTTACATTTTTTTTTTATTCAGAGTCACCACTTGGCATAATCCGGTGTGCCAAGTCACCTTTGGAAAATCCTTTTCGAAACGGTTTGACTCTAAAAAATGATCCGCGAACAGAGATTCCAGCTAAGGAATTCTGTTGACCGAGGGAAAGGTGTTAGGCATCCCTCGATCCCGTGGTTCGACCACGGTCGCTTGGTGAAACATATCGGCTAATTCGACACTATGATGTATAAACCAAACAAAACACGTAAAACAATCAAACAAACAAATAAAAAAACAAATAAAAAAAATAATGTCCATTCCGAGTTATACAATCCCAAAAATAGAAAAATACGAAAATGTAAATCCTTTTCTAAATCAACCCTAGACTAAGCTCCAATGCCTTACCTGACGCCGCGGGCCTTCATCACGATCATTTTCCGCCAACATGATACATCGGGGCATTCCCCGGTGAATAAATACAATGTGTCCCGGGGCATTCCCCGATTGAATGAATACATTTGAATTAAATAAGCTAACTAAAAAAAACACATTCAAAACACACATTCAAATATTCAAAGCATTCGATCAACACATCACACCAAAATTTTGCCTACTCGAACCTATATTGCCTATCCATTTCAACATATCACAAATCTATCACATTCATGCTTATTTCGAATTAAACAAAAGACAACAAAACAAAAATTAACCTATATTCACCTTTTATCAATTTCTCGATTCCACCCCCCCCCCCCGCTAGCTTCGTTTTTACCAATTACACCAAAATTACTCCAATTCGTTTCATATATCATCGAAAACACACCGTGAGCACAAAAATCATGACATCATAACGTCAACAAAACTCACCAACTACGATCACATCATACATAATTACAACAATTAAACACATTTGAGACAATAACAAGAATATAGAGTTGAGGGATGGACCTTAAACCGCTCTTTGACCAATATTATTCGACGAGATAAAGAAAACCCGCCTCCGACAACCTCAACTTAAGCTCCAACGACAAATCTCAAGCTTTCGATAGACTTAATAATAGAGATAAAAGCCTCTCTGAGAAAATCAAATAATACCAATAAAGTCTCGAATCTCCAAATCAGTCACAAAATAGTCCAAATTCAACTCTCCCGATCCGTCAAGAAACAAACCAGCTATTCGATAACCCAAATTCTGACCCGAGCAAAATAGATCTACAATAGAAATGAAGAACCACTGGGTAAAAACACTGAAATACAGCCCGACCAAAACAAATATACTGAAACCAAAAAGTTCAGAAAAGAAACAGTGGAAAATCAACAAAGCCAGAGCTTCGGCTATCTCGGATGACGACGAAGTGGCCGAACTCCAGGAACCTAACATTTCTTCGGCAAAATTTTTTCTAAAATAGAGAAAAAAAGGGATATTTGGGAAGTTTAGGGACTGGGGAAGGCGTGTTCGACGAATTGGGGCTGGTTTCAGCGAAGAGTTTTGCCAGAAAACTTGAGAAGACGGCCGAAAAACTGGAAAACCAGCAGGAAATCCGTTGATGGGCTAATCTCACCCTTCTCGCTTAATATCCTTCGCCATTCTCCTCACTTTATTGTATTTTTTGTCCTCTTTAGCTGATGTTGCTAGCTGTTGTTTTTGAATCCAAAATAAAAGAATAGTCCTTGTACTTGTTATGTTGCCCTCCCTTAATGTTGAGTGCTGAATATGGTGATGACTGCCTGACTATTTCTGTGACAGTGTGCATATATCTCTAGAGAAGATGATGAATGGAGGGTGTTCGTGAATAAGAAAAAGAAACAATTGGAGTTTTTTCTCTATCCCGTGAGGTGTTGTGTGTATCTTCTCCCTTTTGATTTCCTTTTTTGTTGTATATAGGCCTATGGAATTGTGTGGTTGTGGGGTAGGGTATGATGTGTTTTATTTTGATTGGGTAGGTTGCTAGGATAGGATAAAATTAGTTAGGGGATTGTTATTTTTGTCATTTTGTGGAGGGATTATCACACAAGTGAAGGTACACGGTAGGATAAGGTAAAAATGGGTAAAACGATATCGGGGAGGGACGAAATTAGGTGTCTGCAGAAGGAGTAATTCTTTAGCTCTGACATCCTACAAAATATAGTTAAGACCACAAGATACTTTGGTACATTACACACATCTTCAGTTTAATGCCACAAGATTTAAAATCTTCACTATTTCCCTAAACAAAGTATCGAATCAACTAAATTTTCAACTCATTTTACTATTGGTTTCTTCCGATTCAATAACCGACGAATTTTATCACCATTTTTATTGTCGGAGAATACCTTTTTGTCGGAGAAAATGGTGACTGACGGACTATCTTATTTTCACTTTTTTTTTAATTTCTTTATAGAAAATTAAATATCGATCACGATAACATTCACCACCATCTCATTAACGAAGAAGAAGAGAAAAAAGACACATGTTGATGAAGAAGAAAGAAGAAATAGGGAAAGAAATTAAAAATGAAGAAAAAATAGTAAAATAGAAAAAGAAAAAATAGGAAAATATTTTTATTTTTAATATATAAATAAATGTTAATCATTTTCCCCCATCCCTCTCACTCTACTACGCTCACCGTCCAAAATGACATACGAATATCAATTCCAAATCATTTAGTGGGATATAGAATATCCGTAAAGTTTTAGTGTCATTTTAAAAAAGAATTTAAGTTTTGTGCATCGTTAGTGCATAAAAAATTCTACACTATCAGTTTACTTGACCTATTATTGCAAGTTATCCAATTATTTACATAAAAATTTAAAAAAAAAAAGAAAAAATTAGGTAACCTACAATAACAAGTCAAGTTTACCTGACAGTGTAAAATATTTTCTACACTGACGATGCACAAAACTTAAATTCTTTAAAAAAAATAGTTCAACTTCAATGGTGTAATTATGTCTTTCTCATTGGCCCGTTGCCCAAGTCCATATCTGCCAATCCTTTAAAAAGCAAAGTCAAGCCATGGATCAATTTCCCAAAGCATTAATGGGGCTGGGCCCCACAAGAATGTCACTGTTGTTTGTTAGCTCTGACATCCTACGACACATAGTTAAGATCACAAGGATATTTTGGTACATTTCACACATCTTTAATTTAATATTATAAGATTCAAAATCTTCTCTATTTCCTAAACAAATTATCGAATCAACTAAAACGGAAGCAACATTTTTTAAAAAAAATAACAGCCCGAACCGTAACATTAATGCCCCTACTGGCTACTGAAGTTTATATATTAAAGACCAACTCAGACAAATTACCTGCATCACAAAGGTGGGAGTAGAGACACCTAAGTAAAAAAGAAAAATGGAGCTAGATAATGTGTTCTTGTACACAGCTTTGGCAGTAGGAGTAGTAACCATTTATAGTGTGCTAAAGAGAGTAAATGATTGGTATTACTCATTCAAATTTAGTTCAAAGGAATATAATGTGCCTCCTGGTGACATGGGCTGGCCATTCATTGGTAACATGCTTTTTTTCTTCAGAAGTTTCAAATTAGGTGGTGATCTTGGCACATTTATATCTTACTTTGTTACTAGGTAATTCTTGAATTCAGAATTTAAATTTTATGGATTCTGAGTGTTCATGAATAGTTCACTAAAAACTATGAACTTTGTCGCTAGTCCTATTTTACTATTCAACTACTTTACTATTCAACTGGAGAATTTATCGGTCGCTAATTTCTAGTAGTAACGGATGCTCAATATATGATATTCATGTTTTCTTTTTCTCGTTTCTGCTGTTTTACACGAACAATTGTAGGTTCGGGGCAGGAGGGATGTACAAGTCGTTCATGTTCGGAGTGCCAAGCGTTATCATATCAACGCCTGAAATAGTAAGGAAAGTGTTGATGGATGATGATAATTTCGACCTGGGATTTCCACAGTATCTGAGGGACATATTGGGACAAGAACCAGTTGGTGGAACAACAATCCAAGAAGACAAGCTTATTCGTCGATTAACAGCTCCAATAAAGAACCACATATCGTTGTCTTCCTACTTCGATTGTATTAAAAAGATCGCGAAGAGTTCATTCGAGAAATGGGCTGAGATGGGAGAACCTGTTGACTTATTTTCTGAAATGAAAAGGCCTGCATTTGATGTGCTTATGCAAGTACTTATAGATGGTGATAAAGTTGATCCAAAATTGCTTGACATTGTTTTTAACCAAAATAGTTATCGATTTCGTGGGCTTCATGCCTTGCCTTTCAATATCCCTGGATTTGCTTACAATAAGGCACTCAACGTAAGACTCATTTTTTGAATCTCTACATACATGTGTAATTTATGTCTCTAACTAATTAAGATTTGTGTAACTTGTGTTGTTTTATGGTTTCAGGCTCGAAGGGAAATAGTGAAGGTATATGAAGAGATAATAAATCAAAGGAAAGTTATGATAGCAAAGACTAAAGGACAGCCAAGGAGCAACTTATTGGAAACCATGTTAGACACTCAAGATGATGATAATGGTGAAGGGAAAACCAAATTACGCGATGGAAACATCGTTAAAACATTACTTTGGTATACATTTGGTGGTTATGAATCTGTTGCTCGAGTTGCTACCAAGGCAATTATGCATTTGGAAAGAAATCCTGAATTCTATCAGAAAGCAAAGGCAAGGGCGCACCATCAATTACATATCATATATATTGAGCGAAGGGTGAAAAATGCACCTAAAGTATCCTGTTTTTTGAGTTTCTTACCTGAACAATCATATGTTTGAGTTTTCCTATCTGAACTGTTACCAACTATTTATCAAAACACACCTCAACTATTAATTGCTGACTTTTCCTACCTGAGGTATGAAGCTAACAATTCAGATGTATTATGGTGAACATAGTTGGTGATAGTTCAGTAGGAAACTCACACATCTTATAGTTCAGGTGTGAAACTCGAAAAAACGGGTAACTTTAGGTGTTCTTTTTAACCATTAACTTTTTCGTTATATATGAATGGAACAATGATATTCTTATTCACAAATATAACTAATTCTCTCGTTCATTTATTTCAGGAGGAACAAGAGGAAATAGTTAAGAGAAGATCATCGCCAAATGATGGCCTAAATTTTGAGGAGATTGCACAAATGAAGTATCTTGCTAAAGTAATTAATGAAACACTGCGTATGGGTAGCACAGAGACAGTATTGTTTAGAGAGGCAAACACAACTGTAAACATAAACGGTCAGTACTCGATGCCTTATCTGAGTTTTTTTCCAAAGTACTATAAGAGGCACCTAGAAGGGCGAGTCTTCGAGTAACTGGTAACTTGTTACTGTCATGTGACATGGGTTCAAGCATTGGAAACAGCCTCTGACAGAAATGCAAGATAAGACTGTTTACAATGGACCCTTGTGATCAGGCCCTTACTCGGACGTGCACATACTTTTTTTTTAAAACTATAAGAGGCACCTTAATTGAATCCAATTTTTCTCTTGTGAATATATGTATGCAGGGTACAGCGTACCTAAGGGGTGGAAGTTTTTGACATTGTTAGGGAAGTTTCATATGGACCCCAAGGTTTATGTGAAACCTAAGGAATTTAATCCTTCAAGATGGGATGTAAGTGTCATCCAATGTAAACAACCATTTAATTAATTATTACACATTATTAATGATTAAATTTCCCAAAGATGTTAATGAAAATTTTGATTTACAGGATTTGGACAAGCCACCTTCATTTCTTCCCTTTGGTATAGGCCCTAAAATGTGCCCAGGAGCCAATTTGGTCAGACTTGAGGTTTCAGTATTTCTTCATTACTATATTCTTTATTACAGGTTAGTAGTAATTATTCCAAATTCACTAATCATATTAGTTACTCCTTTCGTTCACTTTTACTTGTCCACTTTGGAGTTTGGACTTTGCATGCCCCTTTCGTTTTTACTTGTCATGTTTCTCTTATCCAAATTCACTTATCGCTATGATGCATGTAATGCAGGATTGAACAAATTAGTTCGAAGAGCGAAATGGAAACTTGTATTGCGAGAATTAAGAAGCTCTCAACATCATACGAATGACAATTTCAGCGTTTAATTTTTCGGAATTTTCCATTTGTATTTGCTCTTTATATTATCTGGATCCTGAATAAATGGCCCTTTTAATTTAGTTGCAATTTATGATCATTTGTAATCTTCAAAACGATGAGCTTGAATTTGTAACTTTTAACTTATTTTATCAAAAATGTAGTAGTTATTTAGTGGTTCAACTATTAGATTTTGCAAAAAAACAAAAAGTTTTGAAATTAGCAATCAACGAATTTCATCGCTAGCTATTACATTGCAAAATTGGTCGTAACAAACAGAATATTTTTGATAATATGCTGCTAAATACTGATTAATTACGAATTTTGTTGTTTAGCTACAAATGTTGTTGGTCGCGAACACTAACAACCCATTCCGGACCATCTCACAAACGCGAAGGAGGCACCAGCTGACAGCTGAAACTAGGAACATCCAGAAATTAGAATTCTCCAAGAGGAGCCTTAGGATTTGTTTGGAACTATGTGATGACAAATTAAATATGCTACAAGACTAGAAACAACATTCTGACCTGCTAGTATCATCGAAACACAATCCCAGGTCATCTTGACCAATTGTTGACCAAAGTCAACTCTTTAAGTTTTAAATTTTCAAATTTTCATCCAACGACTCAAGACCTCTTTAAGTTTTAAATTTTCAAATTTTCATCCAACGACTCAAGACCTATTCGAAGGCCTCGGGACCAAACCAAAGGTGCACTTAATAAACTCAAAATCACCTTCCGGGGTTTATATGGAACTATCGAAATTCCATTTCGGGTTCATCTTCATCAAACTTTCCAAAATGAAAAATTCAATCAAATCCCATCCAACCATCAATGTGTTACCCATTTCCGTAAACCAAAACAACCATAATGAAGCTACGAGAAGGAGTAAAACAGTTAAAATATACAAAGATCATAAAATGACTATGAGGGTCGCTACATGAAATCAAAATAAAATCAATTTTCATGTGACGGAAGGAAAGAAAAAATTGTTCAAATACATACATACTCAAAAAGAAATTTCGAAATCATGATTAGTTTATTCGAAAATTATGTTACTCATAATATAAGAAACGTAAATATGATATTCAATTAAAAAAAACAGTGGCTAAATCGACCTTCAAAGCCTCAAAATACTAATTCATAAATTTGGCCTCAAAATCTCCTAGTTTTCCAATAATTTGAAAGTTGAAACACTGATTTAAAGGTAACATCAATAGGTAATTAGCGGGGAATGTGTAAATAACAATTTTTTTATTTTGTTAAAGTGAAATAATAATTTAGAAACATATCCAAAGAAGAAATCTTGAAAAGTTCCTTTTTAAATCGCTCAACAATATTTCTCAAAACTCCTAAAATCGAGTTATGAGATTTATGCTTAAAAAATAAAAGTAATTTAAATTTTTCGAAGTCACATTTTTCTTCGCAAATAAGAATTGCAAACGCGATCAACCAGCTTGAACCCATAGTGAACACGAGGGTCTCTTCACAAACGCGAAGGCCAAGCTCCCTCAACTTGGACCCACTAGAATTTCTTCATCGCGAACGCGAAAACCATGAAGTTTCCTCCTTTGCAAAAGCCAAAGGTTTTTCTTCTTCTTCTTTTTTTTAAAAGTTTTCCATGAATTAGGTGTGCGCGTAAGCCGCGCATGGGAGGACAAATATCAATTATTAGAATACAAATATACAAAGAGATAAAGAATGTTTTATTTCCTGCAATACTAATGAAAATTAAATGATGGTTGTATTATTTGTCAGACAACCAATATCTTTATCATGAATTTGCATATGCTCTTTTTGTTGGTTAGTAGGTCAATAATTAATCAGATCAAAGCGAAAGGGAAAATAGCTAGCCTTCACATGGAACTATTATGGGGCAAAGTTTGACCATACTATATGTCACATAAAATGAAACGGAACAATAACTATAACAAAATGTACATGACTATATGTCTATATCGCCTCTATATATATTATTTCACATTTTCCATATTTAATCCTTTTCCTTCTTTCTGATATTGAATATTTGGTTTGTAAACATCTTCTGGGAGAATTACTAAATATTGTTTTTATCGTTGGAATCTTTGAGCAAATTTCATCAATTTCGTCCGGCACGTGATTTTTAAATAAAACTCCATTGTCTTTCGATTTTTATGGGGACCTTAAATGGTTGGTGGTACATTAAAATAGGATTACAAGATCTGGATTCGATAAATGGCTGATATTGATAAGAGAATCATTGATAAATTATTTATTGAAATATGTAGCTATGCAGATCAAATTGCAAAGAAACTTCATATTTACAATAAATTACTAGATTTACAGATGATAATAACATATTACTTCAATCTTTCCTGGAGCATGATTTACGGATCTTGCTAGTTGTCTCGATCCTATCATGTTTGTTGTTATTAGATTAGACTGTCATTTTATAAGATATACTAGTCATGGAAAATATGACTAGGTAGAAAAAGAATGTTTAATATCCCGTGGAATTAGTTGATATATATATATATATATGAAAATTTCAGAAATAGCAACTGTAGAGCCTTAATTATAATTTTTGTAGCAACAGTTTTAAAATTACGAAAAATAGCAATATGTATTTTGTATTTTAGTAAAAGATTGCTATAAAAATACACATACAAATAGGGTATCTGTTCCTTATTTAACTCTAATCAGTTGGACGATTAACTGGGTCTATAAGCCAAAAACTAAATGAAAAGGACCAAAGATAGTTGCTCCCCTTGTTCCTTCCAAAATTTATCGGATGAAAGTTGTGAACGTAAGCGATGCACATGAAATGTATGCGCTCTTTGAAATGACCCTTCCTTCCCCGTATCCAATGTTCTTAGTCTTTCCGGTCTTGTTGGAAGAAAAATAGTGGGTGAAAGAGAAGTGCTTTAGTCTTAGTTCCGGGAGGGAATGATTGCACATTCAAGGACCCAAAGCAAGCACCCAACCATCGTAGATCAATTGGATTAGTCTAAATAGCTAGAAAATTTCCCAGCCAATGGGCAAGCTAGTTCTTTAGCAAAATCCGTAGTCTTTCAAGCTATGGATAAGAGAGATAGGCTCGTGAGAACTCCCACTCCTCGGTCGAGTAAAGCGTCAATCAAGTCGTCTCGTAAAAGCTCCCACTCCTCGCAAGTCTAAGAAAGCGCTTCGGCTAGGGCGAATGGTTCTAAAAAAGGAAGCCACATTCATTCGATCTTTGAACCAGCTCAACTGAAGGACTCGACGACTGGGGCGGAACAGTTTCCATTAAATAAGGAATGAAACTGTTCCTTATTTGTAGCCATCTTTTATGACTCTTTTAATTTTACCTTAATCATTAAAATATATCAACTTAATTCAAAAAATCTTTTCCATAAACAACAACTCAAAATCAAATTCAAAAAAATAAATAAAAATTGGGTGATTACAATATCATTGGGCAACGTTTCTGAAATTGATGAAATATAATTGAGAAAAAAATTCACGCCATTTACAGGTATGGATAAACAAATATTGAGATTGCTTTTTTTTTTTTTGTAATTGCGAAAATTTGTAGAAATGTAATAGCAAGTTTGCTCAACATTCATAAAGTTCAATTTTTTGTAGCGTATTTTGAATTTTCTGGTTTAAAATTTTGTCAGCGATATTTTTTTTGATCAAATTCACAGTTTTATTTGTCGTTATGTATTTATAGCGACATAAGTTACAATTCTTATAT
>NW_025887091.1:0-9484 GCF_002878395.1 Capsicum annuum
AACACAGCCTCTCTACAAAGGTAAGGGTAAGGTCTGCATACATCCTATCCTGTGTACATCTTATCCTCCCTAAATTCCATCACACTGGTTATGTTGTTGTAAGCTATATTAATTCTTCATTTTTCTCCAATGGTTTGAAATAAAACTACTTCGTCTCTTTCCTTTTTCCCAAGTTTTTTTTGTACTTTGTTTTCCTAAGTACGTGCAAAAAATACTAATGATGAGAATGACTCATTTGATTAGAAGAACCAATGGTACAGGCTGTGCTTACTGCAGCATTTCCCTAGCCGTGGTGGATAACCCCTCTTATGCTGTATAAAATCATCTTAACTTTCAGCTTATTACGAAAAGAATATGTGCAATCAAGGAAAATATGTTTACCCATCTGGATCACCTCCCTTCATAAGCAAAGACTATTATCTTCTGGATCATGATAACATAAGCTGCCTAGTAAAAGAAATCGATGAATCAAAGAGATAAATGAGATGCTCTTTGTCTAAACAACCAACTATATCTTTTTATCATATTTTATCTGTTCTTCAATATATTGAACAGACTTCTCGACAAGCTAAGCAGCATCTTACATTCTGATTTCTGAGATGATTTTCAGGTCATTGGTTCTTATGTGGGCATTGCAACTGTAGGCATATTTATAGTGTGGTACAGCCAGGCTTCTTTTCTTGGTATTAATCTTGTGAGTGATGGCTACACACTTGTTGAACTATCACCGCTTCGTAACTGGGGCGAAGGCTCAGCATGGCCAAATTTCACCGTGAGTCCATTCAAGGCTGGTAACCGCCTGATCACCTTTTCTGACCCTTGTGAGTATTTTACTGTTGGTAAAGTGAAGGCCTTGACACTGTCACTCTCTTTCCTGGTGGCATTTGAGATGTTAAATTCTCTCAATGCCCTCTTTGAAGACAACAGCTTGATCAAAATGCCACCTAGGAGGAATCTTTGGCTTCTTGTTTCAATGTCAGCCTCGTTTGGCCTACATAGCCTGATAATCTATGTTCCTTCCCTAGCAGATATATTTGGTATTGTCCCACTAAGCCTAAATGAATGGCTTCTAGTCATCTTGCTTTCTGCACCAGTTATTCTTATTGATGAAGTCCTCAAATTTGTGGGGAGGAGGAGAAGAAGAACTAAACTAAAAGCTGCATAATGTATTCGTATATGCTCGATTTTATTGATTAAAGGAGGTTTTCTTTGAGTAGATATGCAAGTTAGGTGGGAATTCATGTATATTGTTCAGAAATGAAAATCTTTTTGGGGTGACATTGTTGAGGAACTCTGGAAGCTATGTTGCCTGCACATGCCTTGGAAGGCTTCTTGTTATCACAAAATTCAAGGTTTCTGAAGCAAAACCTGTTGTTTTTTACCTGATCCTTTCTAGGAGGTTTTTTCATGTATTACAAGTTCTAGTTTGTATTATTCATTTATAATTGTCTCCGCCATCTTACGCAGATTTTCATGGACTTAAGTGACCGTTTTTGGTTTGATGCTTTAACATGTATATTTCCTCAGTCATTGCTATAGTTGTAGTTCTCTTTTTTCTTTTCGTGTTGCTGTTAGTGCGGAACTAGTGATGACAGCAAGGATGGAGTAGGACACTTCAAGCTTTACCACACCCTGATTTTCAGAAACATACATAGCTTGAATTGTTTGTGATTCAAGTTGGTGGTTAGGAGGAAATTACTTACTCCAGACAAAATAGGAAGGAGAGAAATGTAGGTCCAGAAACTGTTCAGATTTTTTTTGCTACAATTCTATTCAACCATAGAATCCAAATCAATATCAATGTTGCTTACAACAAATTTCAATCTAGTGGTGACTTAAGAAGTGCATATATCTCATTTGATTTTGGATGGGATTTATCCTCTACTACAAACTTATGAATATCACCTCCTTCCTCGATGAAGTTGTACCCTGCTGCTTTTGTAATCTGGGAGGACTTCATCAGTTTCCTGAACCTTGCAACACCATCCCACAGACCAGCTCTTGCATAGATATTTGAGAGAATAACATAATTCGCAGGATTCCATGGCTCCAACACAAAGGAATTCGACTGCTTGTTCAGCCAGTTCAACATTGCCATGGAAACTGTAGGCTCCAAGCAGAGTTCCCCATATAACATTATCAGGTCTCATTGGCATGCTTTGTATAAGATCATAAGCTTCCTGCAATCTCCCAACCTGGCCTAAGAGATCAACCATACAGCCATAGTGTTCTAATTTTGGAGCTATGGAGAATCTTCTCTCCATCACTTTTGAGGAGTTCCCAGCCCTTCTCTACCATGCCTCCATGTGTGCATGCTAAGATTGCTCCGACAAATGTTACATCATCAGGTTCATTTCCTTCTCCCTGTGTGATACAAGTCAAAAATACTAAAATGGAAACGTCACACAAATAATGGAAAACACTAAAAACAAAGAAACAAGATAGAAAATAAAAGGGATAGATAGGAGATAAAGAGAGGACAATCTAAGGGTATATCAAACCCGAAGACTTTCCTATCGAAATATCACAAGCACCGACCTCTTAAGAGGACCTCACGGGAATGGACCCGAGCAACCCACGTTTCTCACATTCAATGTAACTCCCAACAAGTTACCACTAAACACTCTCAAGTGTATTTCTATTCATCATTCAAAATCATCTCCTTAAAATGAAGGCAAACTAGCTATTTATAGGCCATGGGTCTTTACTACACAATGGGCCCAAAAGTGACCCAAAGCCCAAAATAATGTCATGGGCATCCATGCTCTCTCGAAGCCCACGCCATCTTCCAAACACGTCGTGGCTCAATGCTCCCGTGGATGACATCATCAAATGTAGCTTCTCCCGCGCTCCAAGCTATCATCCACACAAGTATTTGTTCCCCTAAAACAACCAAATCTTGGATCCATAGATGTGATCCTTGAAGCATCGATCCCAAAGGAGTGGAGCCCATTGATCTTGTATCACTGTGTCGACAGCACAACACTCGTGTAAATTCCACTATAAAAGCTCATGCTTGCTGCTGTAATTGGATGTTTGATAAGCACAACAACGGTAAAGAAGAACAAAGAGAATATTTGCAAAGGCTTACCAGCATTTGATTGAAAAGCTTAAGAGCTTCATCACTTTTTCCATGGACAGCTAACCCCATGATCATGGTATTCCAATAACACAAGCTCCTCCTCCTATCAATCTCGTGAAAGAGTTGCATTGCCCTATCAATTCTAACACACTTTGCATACATTTCAAGCACAGCATTACAAACAAACAAATTCTTAAAGTATCCACTTGCTCTTGCATAACTTCAATCTTCTCCCCAACCTCCAGTGCCCCAAGATTCGCACAAGCTGGAAGAACACTAGAAATCTTAACTTCATTAGGCTTTACCCCTCCGGCTTTCTCCATTTCCTTGTAAACAGCTAGTGCATCCGTATACTTCCCATGTTGCGAACATCCACAGATCATTGCAGTCAAAGAAATCACATTCCTCGAAGGCATTTCCGAAAAAAACTTGAAAGCTTCTTCCACATTTCCATTCTTGGCATACCCCGCAATCAAAGAATTCCAAGTAGGCACATCCTTCATTTCCATCTCATCAAAGAGCTTCCGCGCAGAAGGAAACAACCCCATTTTAGCATACATGTCAACAAGTGCAGTTAAAGTGTAAATTTCAAATTCAAAACCCCATTTGATGAAATGAACGTGAACATTTGGCTTTGAATGGGACTAGAAAGATTGGCGCTTGCGGCGAAGACGAACGTGAAGGAGTGTGGATTAGGAGAGCAGCCTTGACGGCGCATCTGGATGTAGAGAGAAAAACACTGGTTAGAAAGCCCATGAGAAGAATAGGCTTGAATGATCTTGTTGTAGAGGAAGACGGTTTGGTAATATTGTCGAACACTGTGGGCGTACGGGATGTTTGGGATTTCAACAAGTTTGGTGATCAAGTACTGGGTAAAGTCAACGCCATAAGAAATGTTTGATTACGTCAACACCCCATGCAAAAATCTACCTCATAAGAGATTTGCACGATTTGAAATTCGATGAATAATGAAAATAATGTAAAGTCTGTGTTATAAGAGATTTAAGTGGTGTTCATATCGGTCAAAATTGTTGATTACAAACAAATACAATTTAATGAACTATGTGGCATTGACAATTTGAAACCTTGGAAATACTTAATTTAAGTTTTCTAGATGTGAGCTTAAATGGAGAAACACAAAAGGATTTTTGTAGTCGATCACAACTTGTTTGGATTGGAGTGTAGCTATTGTTGTTGGAAAATGAGAGGTTGTGTAAAATTGATTTTGATACAACCAAAACAAGCTGAGGTATGTGAATTCTCCCTGACCATGGGCTTAATTTAATTTCATCTTATATCCCTAATCTGTATTGTGAGGACTCAGTCATAAATTGACTAGTTTTAACTTGGAGGTTAGTAGCGAAAATTAGTTTGTAATGCATATAGCTATTGGTAACATTTTTTCTCAATTTGTAATCATGAGTTCATGTAAGAAGGCATATTGTTGCGACCCAAGCCGAGGCCCTGGTTGAGACGGGCTTCCCGAACCATCAAAGGCCCGAGAGACCCCTGTCTCTGCCTAACTGTCATGACCCGAGCCGAGGCCCTGGCCACGTCGAGCATCCTGGACCAACACAGGATTGACAGACCCCAGTCTCTGCCCAACCCTCTAATGATATTGTGCGCTCTGGGATTAGACCCGCACGGCTTTAAAAAGCGTCACTAGTTAGTAAGGCTTACTTACTTATATACCCAGTTTTTTCCTGTTGTCAATGAGTATCCAGATGTTTTTCCTGACAATTTTCTAGGAGTTCCTCCCGATAGAGAAATAGATTTTGGGATTGATCTTCTTCCCGACACTCAGTCTATCTCCATTCCACCATATATAATGGCTCCTGCAGAGTTAAGAGAGTTTAAAGAGCAGTTGAAAGATCTTCTTGATAAAGGTTTTATAAGGTCTAATATTTCTCCTTGGGGTGCTCCAGTCTTGTTCGTGCGTAAAAAGGATGGTTCACTTCGGATGCGCATCGATTATCGCTAGCTCAATAAATTCACCATAAGGAACAAGTACCCCTTCCTAGAATAGATATTCGATCAGCTACAGGATGCCAAGTATTTTTCTTAAATAGATCTAAGATCTGGTTACCATCCGTTAAAAGTTACAGAATGTGATACTCCGAAGACAGCTTTTTGAACTCGATATGGTCACTTTGAATTTTTAGTTATGTCCTTTGGTTTGACTAACACTCCTGCAGTTTTTATGGACCTTATGAATAGAGGTATTTAAACCATATTTGGATATGTTCGTAATTGTCTTCATTGATGATATTTTGGTCTACTCTCAAAGTAGGAGGAGCATGCTAATCATCTCAGGATTGTTCTTCAAATACTTAAGAACCATGAGTTGTATGTTAAATTCTCTAAGTGTGAATTTTGGTTGGAGTTGGTAGCATTTTTGGGCCATATTATTTCTGGTAAAGACATTCAGGTTGATTCTCAAAAGATTGAGGCAGTAAAAAATTGGCCCAGACCTACTACACCTTCTGAAATTAGAAGCTTTATGGGTCTAGCTGGTTACTACAGGAGATGTGTGGAGGGATTTCCCTCCATTGCCGCTCCTTTAAATAGATTGAATCAGAAAATGGTCAAGTTTCAATGGTCGGAGGCATGTCATAAGAGTTTTCAGGAGCTAACAGATAGGTTGACCTTCGCCCCAGTGTTGACTTTACCGGACGGAAATAAAGTCTTCGTGGTTTATTGTGATGCTTCACGGGTTAGTATTGGTTGTGTATTGATGTAACGTGGTAAGGTTATAGCCTATGCCTCGAGAAAACTTAAAAATAGTCAACGGAATTACCCCCTCACGACCTTGAATTAGCAATTGTGTCTTTGCTTTGAAGATTTGGCATTACTATCTTTATGTGGTACATGTTGATATTTTCACTAATCATAAAAGACTCTAATATGTTTTCAGTCAGAAGGAGTTGAATCTCAAGAGGTGGCTTGAGTTACTCAAGGACTATGATTTAAGTTCGCTCTATCATCCTGATAAGGCGGGGCAAACCTCAGTCCTGAGTGTAGATAAATCTCATTCAGTGGGGCAAACCTCAGTGAGGACGCTGAGTCCATAAAGGGGGTGTATGTAACACCCCAACTTAGGAAGGATTCGGTCACGATCTGAACCAGCGCCTGGCCGTGACGAGCATTTCGAACCATTGAGGCCCGAAACACCCCTATCTGTCAGGTAATCATGCACCTAATTCATATGATCAAAGAAATGCGGAAAAACACAATAATTCGGAAACATGTTCATAAATATGAAAAGAGACAATAACGGGGAGATAAGGTCCCTCAACATCAATTATCCTCTGAACAACTGTCGGCGAAAATCTCTAACAAATGACTGAAACAATGTCTATCTGAAAATTGGGACAAGGCCCCCAATAGATCCAAAAACTGAATATAAGATAAAAGGACTGCAGGGCATAAGACCTTCCGAAACATAGAAGGCTTACCACTTGTCACTACAGCTCTGTCTGAAAGTTCTACTGATTCTCTTGACCCCTAGATTGGGCCTCTGAACCTGAGAGGTTGGAGAGGGGAGGGGGTCAGCACAAAAGTACTGGCACGCAGAGATATCAAAACAAAACATAATATTTTTACAAAGTATAGTTGAGAGCCATTACGTATCAAATCATTTGAAAGCATATGGGTGTAATGCAATAGTTTTTCTTAACAATAATGAAATGCAACTGAGCTAGGTGGAATACCCTACATAATTTACACCAACTGTCAAATCTCGGTTGCCGCCGAGATTAGAGTATAAGTTAGGGAGAGACACTTAAGATCACACAACATGGTGTCTCGACCCAATGGTATTGCCCAAGATCACTTGGCTCGGGCTCCTACCTATAGTCCCAATTTGGGAATGACATGAAGTCAAGTACACAGATCGTTTAGCCTAGTACCAATATTCCGTGTCGGCAAACACATTATTCCAGCGATGAGCCCTTGTGTCTTTAACGCCTTCTTCGGGCATCCACCTTTCTCATGTAAAATCAATGCATTCAAATTTCATTTAATCCAATCACGTATCGTATTCTGTAGGGTATCGTCATTCCCGACTTGCAAGTCATCAATATCACATCCACATATGCATAATCATGTAAAAACCAAGGTTCAGCCAGAAATTTACAAGTGGTGAACAATATTTATTTCAAATTAATGCTCTCTTTTGTTGATCACACTATAATATGGAGTATCAAAACATTATCATGGGAATTTAAAAACAATTTATCATTCATATTTATCAACTTCCATAGAAAATCTCAAATCACATATGCATGGTTTCAACCATTCAAGTATATAGGCAAACAATTCCCATGACATAAAGAAAATGACTTAGAAATCATATTGAAAGCAAGATATTAGCATTTGATTGAAAGCCTCCATTTAAAAGCATGCTTGTTTATAAAGACTACACCCATGAAATTTTTGGATAACCCCACATACCTCTATTTCCAAGGATAATAGATGTTTCTTGAAGCTTGCGGATTGGTGATTCCGAATATGTAATTATCTTCGAAAACCTACGGTCGAATCTTGAACTGTTTGGGTTTTTATTTTGAAATCCTAAGGAGAGTTCTTGAGAAATTTTGGGGAAAGTATGTGTATTATGGTGTTTGAGGGATTAAATCCCGTGTTGGTGGTATATATAGGGGTGGAGGATGACCAAAATACCCTTAAGGAACAATTAAGGTCAAATCTGTCCCTCCGTTGACAGTTTGATAGGCTGGAGTAAATCGATTATAACTTTTTACTCATATACTCAAATTGGATGAAACCAACTTCATTTTAAATATAACTCACATAGCTTTCGTTTGATATATTATATCTCACTCAGTTCATTATATACAGGGAGTTATGATCGTTTGAAGTTGACCCTGAAATGCTGAAAACTGGGCAATAGGCTATGCGTTTTGCTACTGTTTTGAAATCCAAACGCAGCCTTATGCATTCCGAAAAATTCCAAAACTTATCCGAGATGTACTATGAGCTTTCCCAATCGTAACGCAACTTGAAAATCTAAAAACGAATGTCGGGAAGGTTGAAAAGTTGTATCTCGAAGATTGCCAGCTAAAATGAAACTAAGTCCTCATTACACTTAGAAAAATTTTCAAGTTTTCAAGTCTAAGGGCACTCTATTAAAGGCTAATCCATGCACGACTTTTACGGGGTGTTACACGGACCAGAAGCTATATTGCCATTGACTAAACATATTCCTGCTGATTGGACTTTTCCATTCTTCCAACAAAGTCAAAAGGGAGTGATGTGATTCCCGGAACTTAGAATAGCCGACCTGTTTGGATGGTAGAACGGGGAGAGGGAAGACTTGCTTTCGCTATGGCTCCGGTGGGTTCCCCGTCTCGGTCATTATATAGATTAGATCTGGAGAAAATAGGGCAAGGAGTTGTTAGAATGAATGAGGTCGCCGTCCAACTCTAATGGGCTGAAGTTCGATGCAGAGCTGTCATTTTTCTTAATATTATAATATTTCCTACACAAAATTGGAGTAAATCCCTAAGTAAAGCCTTTTAACTTTCTGTTGATAATAAAACATTATCAACCAGACTGATTGAACTGTTTAGATTTATCATGGATGATGCAAACTTAGCTTTGTTCATAACTCACAGTGTAAAAACCATGGACATACATTCTTAATTTTCATTAAGGAGATAAGGTCAATATCTTCTTGTGCCTTGGTTATCACACTAGTTCATTACTGATACTGTTTATTTTTACTGAATGCTATATAGTGTTTTTTCTATTACTTGCTACATCTTCTTTACTTCTGCATGTTCTTTTCCTTGCTGCTCTGATATGCGATACTTGAGCCGACGTTCTTTCGCAAACAACCTCTCTACCTCCACGAGGTAAGCTTTGTTTAGGCTTTACCCTCCATAGACCCCACTTTCACTGGGCCTATTTTTGAAGTTGGATAAGGTCAATATCCTACTCTTTGTTTTGTATCTGTATTTTTATTTCTTAAATGTATGTATGGAAATTAAGTTCCAGTTTTCAAACATTTAATAAAAGATACCGGTTAACCATCTATTTTATTTTATAAAATCTGCCACTAGTTTTATTTAAGGTTTATTTAAGTGTTGATAATGACATATATTGAGATAATACACAATCTGACCTATGATTTCATTGACATATTAATCTCAAATCTCTTTCAATCCCAGCTAATGTGAAGGTGACATATAACCATAAATACATTTAACTACTAGAATCCTTTATTATGGAATTTTTCAGGTGTCATTCTATTAAGTCAACTCGTTCTATCTCTACTATTATTGGTAACTTGATCACATACACCATTTCCGCAGCTCAGAGGTATGACATTTTTCTTTGTCTTCTCAAAACATCTTTCGTGGTTACTATAAACTATATGTTCTT
>NW_025887092.1:0-1226 GCF_002878395.1 Capsicum annuum
TAAATTTATAGGGTTATGTATGTGTTCACTCAGAAGTAAAGAAGGATTAATTGACAAATATAAGGTTCTAAGAGGTAAATTTTAAAAACTGTTAAAAAGTGTGCAAGGACTTTTCTGGTCTATAAAAGCTCCATTTTGCAGTCTTTAGTTAGTCCTTAGAACCCTACATTTACTTGGCCGCCACAATCCTTTTTAATGGTATGTGAAGGTCCTTTATGAGCCTCTGTATCTTTCATTTTTTTGTTAAAGCTTTCACTTGATAGGAATTTGTTATGGAATTAAACTAAGCTTTATTCTTAAGAAATTAACATCTAAGATATTATCAGAAAAAGTTTTTCTGAGGTGATGAATGTTTTTAAGGATGTAGCTGAAGATGACTTGTAATTTGCATCCAAGTAGGAATCTCTTTCAGGTAACACCTTTCATGTTAAAACTTTACTGAAAATCCTAGTTAAGTCGTTGTTTGGTTGTCTATACAAGTGAATACAAGTTTGGTTGTGATATTTTAATATTTGTTTTTGCTAAAGAATTCCAATTTGTTTTCCTTACTAGTAGATTTTTATGGAACGTAGAATCTATGAACTGGGAGAATATGTGTTATGCTAAACATGTATAACATGCTTTGTCTATTTCAAAACATGGAGATAGTGTGTGTTGCCTTTATGCATGAATTTTGTGCTCTTATTAGTTAAGATATTTTATGCCCATATTCCAAGTGTTCGCTTTTATGTGTAGTTGAGTGTATTACTTTTTGATTATAAGATGCAAAGACACAGAGTCCAAAAGAATAAAATGTGTCTGTAGAAGCTACGGTAAAGGAGTAAAATTCATGTTTGTAATATTTTTCTTACCGAAGAAAACGCTTATTAATCTTGACTAACCAATCAGGGTTGTGGTGGAGCAGTGATTACTCTATTTTTAATTAGAGGTTTCGGATTTAAGTTTCCCTTGGTAAGCAGTGCATTTGTTAGGGAGAGCTTTACTCCCAATATGAGGCTTCCTAGTGCAAATCTAAATTTAGTCGGACTCCAATGCGGGTACTAGACAACGTGTGTGTAACCAAAATAACTATTCATTTTGTGTTGCAAATAAAAGAAAGCATGGTATTAAGTTATAGCTAAATGTCTATAGTTATATTTGAGCATGTCTTGTTAGACTTACTATTTTATTTGTGGTCCAATTAATGTAAAGATCATGATTATTATTTAATAAAGAATTGATCTCTT
>NW_025887093.1:0-2591 GCF_002878395.1 Capsicum annuum
GTATCCATCTATCCTCCCAGGCTTTCACCTTAGATCCATCTTTGTTGGCCCATAAAAGAGCATCTCTGCATAGACTCCAGGAGTTAGTAACATTGTTCTAGGTCCTGGAGCTATTACTGGAAAAAACCCCATTAGACCCATATTTAGATAAGAGGATGCTGGCCCAAAGAGAGTTTGGTTTTAGGCTACACAACAAGGCTTTATTCTTAATGGCAGCCCTTTGTATGCCAAGCCCACCATACTTCCTAGGGAGGGTGAGGGTGTTCCAACCTAGGAGGTGCATCTTCCTCTTGGCTTCAGTAGTGCCCCAAATAAAGTTCCTCTGGGTCCTATCTATCAGCTTGAGAATGCTACTAGGGAGCTGAATTTACTGCATGATATGGTCGGGGATAGAGGCCAAGGAGAACTTGGCTAGAGTGACCCTACCAGACATGTTGAAGAGCTTAGTCTTCCAATCAACCAGCTTGCTAGAGAGATTATCAAAAATGAAAAGGAAGTTCCCTTTTGCCGACTTCTTGTGAAATATGGGGAATCCCAGATATTTACCAACGTGGTTTGAGTGGGGAAATCCTAGAATAGAGGAAAGGTTGTTCTGATCCTTTTGCCTGCAGTTAGCAGAGAAGATTACTTTAGATTTGTCAACGTTAACTCTTTGGCCCGAGTAAGAGCTGAAATAAAGGAGGATTCTGTTAATGGTGTTGCAATTCTTGGAATCAGCCTTAGAAAAAAGTGTGAGATCATCCGCAAAGAAAAGATGGGACATTAAAGGCCCCTTTTTGGAGATAGAGATACGGGTCCAGAGGAGGATGTCCACCTCATAGTTAATTCTTTTTGACAGAAGTTCCATACAAAAAATGAAGAGGTAAGGGGACATAGGGTCTCCTTACCTAATGCCTCTGAAGGGAGTGAAGGGGGTGGTCTTTCCCCCATTGACCAAGATACAAATGGAGGAGGTAGATATGCAGGAGAGAATGAGGTTTGAAAACTTCTTCGGGAAGTTGAAGAATGAAAGAGCTTGTCTAATGAAAGACCACTCAATTCTGTCAAAAGCCTTTTCTAGGTCAATTTTGAGGATCATGCTAGTCTGTTTACCTTTCATATTTGAGAAGTGTCTAACATATTCCTGGACAATAATGGCATTATCAGAAGCCCTCCTTTTAGCCATGAAGCTAGCTTGGTTGGGGCTGATGATTTTTTCCAGATGGGGCTTGATCCTAGAGGTGATGATTTTGTACTCTGTGTTACACAGTCCAATAGGTCTGAAGTTTTTAAGGGTAGTAGTATTTTTGCACTTGGGGATAAGGCAAATATAGGTTGAGTTGACCTTAGGGTCCATGGAGCTTGAATTGAAGGTGTCCTAGCAAAATTTCACAAGAGGGGGTCCAAGTATGTCCCAAAACTTTTGGTACATGAAGGGATGTAACCCATCTGGACCAGGGGCCTTGTTAGGTTTGAAGGAAAAGACAACTCTTTTGACCTCCTCTATGGAGGGGATGGCATCAAGGAGATCATGGTCTAGGTGGCTGATGGAGCCCAAAGAGGAAGAGTTGAGTTGAGTAGCTTTGTGCCCTAGGGTATACTCAGTAGTATAGAATTTGAATAGAAGGTGGAGACAGTTCTAGCAATGTCACCAGGGTGATAGTGCCAGTTACCACTTTTATCCATGAGGGAATTGATCCTATTTCTCCTTCTTCTATTGAGAGTGGTAGTGTGAAAGAATCTGGTATTAGAATCCCCTTCAAGAAGCCAAGAGATTCTAGACTTAAGTTTCCAGAATTTTGTTTCAAGGTTGAGGATATAGTTGAAGTCCTTCAGGAGAGTTTGCTCTAGCCCTTAAAGGAAGGAGCTAGTGGGGTAGCTAGGGGATTTTTGGATCCCTGCTAACCTAGCAAGCAACTTCTTTTTTTTTTTGCTGAAGATATTTCCAAAGATGAGCTTGTTCCAGTCTTTGGCCTTCACCTTAAAATTCAGGGTATCCAGAGTAATACAGGAGCAATCTAGGAAGGAGTCCCTGACAAGGTTAGGGAACTCTTGGTGAGTGATCCACATAGACTCCACTCTAAAGGGTTTCAATTGGTTATTAAGGGGAGAGCCAAAGTTTAGGAGAAGAGGGGTATGGTTAGAGTGGGTTTTAGGAAGGTGGGTGAACGTTGCCTCTGGGTAGAGGTGAATCCAAAGGTCATTTGCTAGGCATCTATCAAGTTTCTCAATGATGAGACCCTGTTTATTCCTAAACCTCATGTTAGACCACATATACTTGCTACCCTTGAAACCGAGGTTTATAATCCTACAAGTGTTAATGCAGCTCTTGAAGAGATTGGACCTGTTCAGGTCAATCCTGGCTCCTCCGAATTTTTCAAAGGCTCTAAGCATCTCATTAAAATCCCCTCCCACCAGTCAACTATTCCTCTCAGGAAAGATATGGTTGTTAGAGAAGGAGTTGAGCTGGTCCCATAGTTCTGCCCTAGTATGGAAGTCAGTACTAGCATAGATGATAGTGAGAAACCTAGAGGAAGGGGGAGGGGGGGAACTGACCTGAACTTTAGCATGGATAGCTTGACTAGAGATGGAAATAGAGGTTATGGAGACCA
>NW_025887094.1:0-5049 GCF_002878395.1 Capsicum annuum
ATTTTCTAAAAAATAGTTTTAATGAAAAACATTTTCCTTCTTACCAAACACACCCTTAGTATTTTCATGAAAAACTTTTGCAAGTTTGGAGTCTTACTATCAAATTGACATCACCATTCAATTATAGAAGAAATAAGTTTAAAGATTTGACAAATATAAACAAGTCAAATAATTAAGTAAAGCTCACTACAAGAAAATCAACTTCTAAGAAAGGAAAATTCACTCCCAAAAATTTGAATCTAGTTGCAAATTTTGCAAAGACTATAAATAACTATTGGTATATAGTAATATATGTAAATACCCCACATGTCAACAAGTTGCAATAATATAAGAAAATTTTAATTAGAAAAACTTTGAGATGCACAAACACAAATATGCAACTTGGTACTACAGAGCCTACTGTTTGGTTCATAGAAGTGTGAATGGAAAATGGATAAAAATGGTGGAGAAGAAGATACACCAATTTGGAAAGTGTACTCCCAAAATTGGAAAGGTCACTAATTTTCCCACATTGGTGGGAGAAAGGAACCTTGGAGAGTTTATAATGATGAACACTTACTCCACATGGTAAGTGAGGCAAGAAATAAGAGATTCCTCACGCCTTCATAGTCGTCGCTCGCTCGGCTCGACTTCGAATTTGGATTTGGATTTGGATTTGGATTTGTCAAATGATCGATCGATGAGATTTATCTTTTTGGACAAAATTTATTTGAATTTTGAAAATACCAACAGTAACGCAGTAAATATATTCTATGTTTAATACTTCATATATATGATTTTAGTTTCATTACGAAAGCATGCATGCAGAAGCTATTTCGAACAGATACTTCAGATAAATTTTTGAACTGATGCAATTTTTCACTGAAATGGTGCACAATTTTGAAACTGAACTAATGCACTGTTTTAGTAAACTGATGCACTGCTTCAGAACTGATGCATTATTTTAATTAACTGACACACTTATTCATAAAATAGCATGCCTGTTCAGAACAGTCACAATGTTTGGACGAATAGACATGAATTTTCAGAAAAGGTTACACCTTTTAGATGAACCTTTGCCACTTTTTAGAAGAGGCATCTTGTGGCTATAAAAACCTGGTTTCATCCACAGGTTTGTACACGAAATTTTTAGATTAAAAACTCTCTTCTTGTCTCAAAAATATTCTGTGTGATCACTTAAAACTTTCTGTGAGTTCGAAGAAATTTCAACCGTTTGAGGTACCGCTACTGTTGGTCTGGTTATCTATTTTATCCTGGAAGAAAAAATTCCACAACCTCGGGTACAGTGAGGGGGATTATTTCCTTAAGGAAAATTCATAAATTCGGATGACTTGTCTATTTTCTGTTCATCTTTATTTTTTTGAAAAAATAAATACACCTCTTGAAAAGGTCATTTTGATCTTGTGTTGAGGGTATTTGATGCTTCATTGTGTTCTTGTTTATATTTGAACTCGAGTTGAAGTTGTTGTAATATACAGATTCTGCATACCCGACTATATTGTGGGAAATAACAAACTTAAGGAAATAACACTATTATAGAATATGTATAGCTTATTTTTGGAGATTAAAGTATTTACTTTCTACTCCGACTGAACTTAACTAGTGATTTGAAGTCATAAAAACTTTGTCACAAGTTAAAGATCATTCAGTTGATAATTGAAAGTCATAAAAACTTCATTGTTAACTAGAAGCAAGAAGAAAAAATTAAAGTTGCTTAATTTTTATAAGTAGTACTCTGAAAATACTAAGTATTTTTTGTCTTGTGGTGACAGAAAAATGGCAACTGAAAGTTAAATGATGGATGCGACAACGTTTGTGGGGGTAACTAATATTGCCACATCAAGTTGCACAAATGCTCCGCCAACAATGGCACCGGCGGAGAAGCTCAGAAAATTTTTGGGCATTGACTTTAAGCAGTGGCAGCAAAAGATGTTCTTTTACCGCAACACTTTATGTTTGCAACGGTTTACTAGCGAAGACGCTCCTGAGGTGACTGAGGGAACCTCGGACAAAGACCGCTTCGTTATTGTAGAAGTTTGGAAACATTTGAACTTCCTTTGCACGAATTATATTTTGAGTGGTCTCCAAGACAACCTATACAATGTTTATAGTGGAACCAAGACATCAAAGGAACTGTGGGGGGCACTTGAACGAAAATATAAGACGTAGGATGCGGGAATTAAAAAATTCCTTATTGCACAGTTCCTTCACTTCAAAATGATAGATAGAAAATTTGGTGTCTCTCAAGTACAAGAGTTGTAAGTCATCATACATGATCTCCTAGCAGAAGCTATATCTTTGAAAAATACCTTAGTTGAACAAATTAAAAAAAATTTAATACTCAGATAAATTGTTTTGTAGGTTTAATTGTAAATGATGCTTTCCAAGTAGCAGCGATAGTTGAGAAGCTACCACCTTTGTGGAAAGACTTCAAAAACTACTTAAAGCATAAATACAAGGAGATGACTGTCGAAGATCTTATTGTTTGACTGCGTATTGAAGAGGACAATAAAGCTTCTAAGAGAAGGTCAAAAGGGAATTCTATAATTAATGAAGCACATATTGTAGAAGATGACCAAAATAATTCAAAGAAAAGAAAGAAAGTTGAACATGGAAGCAATCAACCCAAGAAAAAGTTCAAGGGAAAATGCTTCAATTGTGGAAAAATTGGCCACAAGTCCACAGATTGTCGAGCCCCGAAGAAAGGCAAGAAAAAAGATCAAGTAAATATGATTGAATCCAACAAAGAATGCATTGATTTGTGTGCTATGTTCTCAGAATGCAACTAGGTGGGGAATCCTCGTGAATGGTGGATGGATTCTGGTGCCACCCACCATGTATGTGCCAATAAGGAGTTGTTTCATTATTTGCTCTGGATCAAGAAGAATAAATGATCTATATGGCTAACTCCGCTACTGCTAAGGTGGAGGGAACAGGAAAAATTTGCTTAAAGATGACTTCCGAAAAGGTCTTGACACTGAACAATGTGTTATATGTTCTGGAGTTACATAGGAACTTAATTTCTGTTTCACTCCTAGATAAGAACGGATTCAAATGTGTAACCATTTCTAGAAAAATTATAATTACCAAAGGAGAAATGTATCTCGGGAAAGGCTATCTGACCGAAGGTCTTTATAAGATAAATGTAATGACTGTTGAAATAAATAAAAGTTTAAATTCTTCTTATTTGCTTGAGTCTTATGATTTATAGCATGAACGTTTAGGCCATGTTAATTACAAAATGTTACGAAAACTGATTAACTTAGAAGTTTTACCAAACTTTGAGTGCAATAAATCAAAGTGTCAAACGTGTGTGGAATCAAAGTATGCAAAGCATCCTTATAAGTCTGTTGAAAGGAATTCCAATCCCTTAGACTTAATACACACTGACATTTGTGAAATGAAGTCAACACCATCACGTGGTGGGAAAAAGTATTTCATAACTTTTATTGATGACTGCACTAGATATTGTTATGTCTACTTGCTAAATAGTAAGAATGAAGCAATAGCTACGTTTAGGCAATATAAAATTGAAGTTGAAAATTAGTTAGACAAAAAGATCAAAATGATAAGAAGTGATAGGGGCGGAGAATATGAATCTCCCTTTGCACAAATATGTGTAGAGAATGGAATAATTCATCAAACTACAACCCCATATTCACCTTAATCTAATGGAATTACGGAAAGGAAAAACCAAACTTTGAAGGAAATGATGAATGTCTTACTTATAAGTTCTAGTTTAACGCAAAACATATGGGGGGAGGCTATCCTTACGGCCAATCGTATACTCAATAGAGTTCTCCATAGTAAGACACAATCAATTTCTTACAAAAAATGGAAAGAAAGGAAACCCAACTTGAAATATTTCAAGGTGTGGGGGTGTCTAACGAAAGTTCAAGTTTCTATACCTAAAAGGGTTAAGATAGGACTTAAATGGTGGACTATGTGTTTATAGGATATGCAAAAAGTAGTAAAGCATATCAATTTTTGGTTCATAAATTCAAACATCCGAATATTAATGAAACTATGGTAATTGAATCAGACAATGCTGAATTCTTTGAAAACATTTACCCGTATAAAATTAGACATAACAGTCTAGTGGAGGATCTAAATGACCTCGAGATGAACCAAGTGATAATGTATATAATGAAGAAAATCCAAGACGTATTACACGTCAAAGAATGTCAACTTCATTTGGATCGGATTTTGTAATATTTCTCTTAGAAAATGAGCCTCAAATATTTAAAGAAGCGAAGTCATCGTCAGACTCATCCTTTTGGAAAGAGGCAGTCAATAGTGAGATAGATTGAATCTTAAGAAACCATTCATGGGAATTGGTTGAACTTCCTCTCAGAAATAAACCGTTAGGTTCTAAATGGATCTTCAAAAGAAAAATGAAAGCAGATGGTACTATTGACAAATACAAGGCAAGACTTGTAGTAAAAGGCTTCAAACAGAAGGAAGGCCTTGATTACTTTGATACATACTCGCCAGTAACAAGGATAACCTCGATTCGAATGTTAATTGCCTTGGCGTCGGTATATGATCTTCAAATCTATCAAATGGATGTGAAAACCACATTCCTAAATGGAGATTTAGAGGAAGAAATATACATGGAACAACCTGAGGGTTTTGTCGTTCCAGGAAAAGAAAATAAGGTGTGTAAACTTGTTAAGTCACTTTATGGACTAAATCAAGAACCTAAGCAATGGCATGCAAAGTTTGACCAAACCATGTTGGCAAACGGATTCAAGATAAATGAATGTGATAAATGTGTATATATTAAAACACACCAAATCACCAAGTCATTATTTGTTTATATGTGGATGATATGTTGATCATCAGCAGAGACATTTATGATATAAATTCAACCAAACGAATGCTCGAGATATGTGGATGATATGTTGATCATCAGCAGAGACATTTATGATATAAATTCAACTAAACGAATGCTCGAGAGCAAGTTTGACATGAAAGACCTTGGAGTTGCAGATGTGATCTTAGGTATAAGAATCCATCAAACTCCACAAGGGTTAGCATTGTCACAGT
>NW_025887094.1:5149-5469 GCF_002878395.1 Capsicum annuum
GATGTTTAATGTATATAATGAACTATACACAACCAGACATAGCATGTGCAATTAGTAAATTGAGTCGGTACATGAGTAATCCCGACAAAACTCATTGGATGGCTATGAAAAAAGTTTTGGGGTATCTTAAATACACTTAAAACTATGCATTGCATTATAATAAATATCATGCGGTACTTGAAGGATATAGTGATGCAAATTGGATCACCGAATCGAACGAAGTAAAATCCACAAGTGGATATGTATTTACTATCGGTGGAGGAGCAGTTTCTCGGAAATCATCCAAACATACTTGTATTGCTCGATCTACAATAGAATCT
>NW_025887094.1:5569-6172 GCF_002878395.1 Capsicum annuum
TCATGCGGTACTTGAAGGATATAGTGATGCAAATTGGATCACCGAATCGAACGAAGTAAAATCCACAAGTGGATATGTATTTACTATCGGTGGAGGAGCAGTTTCTTGGAAATCATCCAAACATACTTGTATTGCTCGATCTACAATAGAATCTGAATTTATCACATTAGATAAAGCCGGTGAAGAAGCAGAATGGCCTCAAAATTTCTTGAAAGATATTCTGTATTGGCCCAAGCCAGTGGCACCAGTATGTATACACTATGATAGCCAAGCGACAATAGGTAGGGCAGGGAGCTGATGTACAATGGTAAATCTCATCACATACAATAGAGACATAATACTGTTAGGGAACTTCTCTCTAGAGAAATTATCACTATGGACTATGTAAAGTCAAAGGATAATGTGTCAGATCCACTTACAAAAGGCCTATCTAGAGAAGGAGTGGAAAGAACATCCAAGGGAATAGGTTTAAGGCCTAGGACAAGTCAGCATAGCGGTAACTCTACCTAGAAGGCTGAAGATCCCAAGAGCTAGGTTCAAGGAGATCAAACAAAGTTGTGTCTGACAGGTTCAACATTGTCAATTACCCAACTCATTCTCATG
>NW_025887095.1:0-2683 GCF_002878395.1 Capsicum annuum
GAATCGACGGAAGTTGAGGAATTGAAGGGTTTAAGCCAGCAAAAAGTTCTAGAACGTTCCGTGAATGAGATTTGGGTTCTGATCTCGGTATGAATTTCGAATTTGCCATAGGAGAAGAAGCAGAGGAGCTAGCAATGACTAAATGACTATTGGTTAACCATTACCCTCTTCATTCTTAACCTTCATTTTTGCTTTTTGAAATTGATTAGTACTATTGGTTGTTGCAAGGGTGTTGGAGTTTTTGTTGGATTTAATAGAGGAAGTGTTGGCGATGTCAACCTGGTGCGAAGAGGACGATGACAACCTTGGCGATTCAATTTTTTGTTTAAGTATTATTGATGAATAGATAATTGATGCAATTATGAGAGTGAAGAGAGTTAACAGAGAGATTATCAAACGGAATTTTCTTTTGGTTATTGAAGAAGATTTTTGATCTTGTAGGAGGTGCTGGTTATTGATTGATTCGTCCATTTTTTCTTTTTGAAAAATTTTTCAAGCTAAATTGAAAGTGTAAAGGTTTTATTTTTTATTGTAGAAGTCATAGCTTAGAAGGTGCTAAGAAAGAGATGGCGGACTGGCAAATTTAATAGTTTAATCTTTTTAATTTTTTTAAATTGTTTTAATGTAAAAGTGGCCAAAAAATGATGCCCACTCACCCTCTGCGCGTGTAATCACACATTTCGTCCTACTCATTCATTTTTGTGCCACATAAGTTTGGTCAACGGTTAGAGGGGCTTAAAATATTACGTTTTATTGAGTTGAAGGGTCCAGATGACAAACATGTAAGTAGGAGTATCCACATTACAAAATGACATAGTATAAGGGTTCACTGAGCTATTTTGCCTAAATTATAATGAAGGGGTTATGTATGACTTGAAAATTAACTTTTGTAATATACACATATAAAATGATATACACGTATAAAATGAAATACACATGATTCATGATCCAACTTTCAGTTTATTACTCTCTCTCCCAATTTATGTGGCATATTTTATTTTTCAAAATTTAAATATACCACATAAATTGAAATAGAAGAAGTAAATCTTAAAATTACTTTTTGTAATTAAAAATTATCTCCTCTATTGGCATGCCCATAGATCACCTTTAATTTATTATATATACATCATATTCAATCAGATACCATCACATAAATGTAAAAATTATAATGATCGATGTTGCTTATGATTTGAAAATTAATTTTTGTACTATATACATTTAAAAAGATATTGTATGATATGTTCATGATTCAGATTTCAATTTATTACGTTGTAAAATTAACATTTGTAATTAAAAATTAACTCAAATATGAGCTTGTTTGGAATTGTTGTTACACAATTGCTTATTTAAAACATACAAATATTTTTGATAAAATGATTGTCTTTGAATAATCTTTTTCAAGAAGTGCTTTTGAGAGACAAATGACGAAAATGACAAGTAGCAATAGACTTTTATTATTTAAATTATTTTATAGAGAACATTTATTTTAATATCTATTATAATATTTTAAATTAAATTTTTTATTTTTATTTAATTAAAAAGAACGTACTATAAGATTTTCAATCAATATTTTATATAGAGATACATTTAAAAATATTAAAAGAAAATAAATTTTTTGACGTAAATATAAAGTACAAAATTTTAAAACCAAACATATATATGTTAATTAGTTAAGGCAAAATGACCTTCTGGACCCCTCTACTATGTCAGTTTTGTAAGTTGGACACTTCTACTTACATGTTTGTCATCTGGACCCTTGAATCCGTCAAAAAACAACATTTCGCACCCTTTGACCATTGACCTTGCTCATGTGGCAAGGTCATGGTGACTAGGACAAAGAGAGTGTAACCACTCGCCTAGAAGTGCGAGTGGGGGTTAATTTTTGGTCAATTTTATATTAAAATAATTAAAAAAAATAAAAATAATATTAAAATAAAAAAGGGTCCTTTTTTTTCCTCCATCTTTTTAAATTTAAAAATATTTTTAAAATTTTTAAAATAAATTTAAAATATTTTTAAAAATTTAAAAGTAATTTAAAAATATTTTTAAAAATTCAAAAATAATTTAAAAATATTTTTAAAAAAAAAATTAAAAAGGATCTTTTTTTCCTACACATTTTTTAATTTAAAAATATTTTTGAAATTTTAAAATATTTTGAAAAAATTAAAAATAATTTTAAAATATTTTTAAAATTAAAAAAATCATTTTAAAAATATTTTTAAAAATTTTAAAAAATAATTTTTTCCCTCCCCACCCCACCCCAGCCCATTGCCCCCCCCCCATCCCACCCCACCCCCTCCCCCCCCCACCCCCGTCCCGCCCCTCCCCACCCCACCCTCAGCCCCTACACCCCTCGCAGCCCCGTCCCTACCCCACCCAACACTCTTCCAGCCCCTCCCAGTTCACTTTTTATTTTTTATTTTATTTTTTCCTCTCAATTCAATTCTTTTTTTAATTAAAATTTAAATTTAAAATCTTTTTATTTTTTTGGGTATTAAAATTTAAATTTAAATTGAAAGTGAGTGATAGTGAATATTGAAAAAAAATAGTGAATTTCGCTTGAAAAAAATAAATTTTTTGTGAATTTGTTAAAAATATTCAAATATAAAAATAAAAAATTTATTATGTTTGTATATATGAATTTATAGTTAAAAATTTAAATTAGTTGGGGAAGAATTTTAAT
>NW_025887096.1:0-1004 GCF_002878395.1 Capsicum annuum
GATTTTGTCTATTGCATAATATTTTAATGAAGGGTAAAAAATTCTAACAATATTTCTAAGGTCCTTCACACTTTTAATATATTATAGATATAAATATAGATTATAGATTATAGATTATAGATATAGATATATTCATCTTATATATTTATTAGTTGACATAATATACACATGCAAAACACGTGCACTACACTAGTTTTTATAAGTTTAGCCAAACATCTCAATTTTTTTAAAGTAAGCACTTTTGAAAAAAATAAGTTTGGCCAAACAAATTATAAGTCGTGTCACGTGTGGTTTATAAACATCCTTTTTCATTTAGTTTATTTCATTCATTAAATAAAATAAAGAGCAAAAGGGAAAAACAAAGGAAATTTTTCAAAAATATATAGCTTTTGAAAATACTTGCATCACGTAGCCCAATATACAATTGTAGAGAAAATTTGTGGGACTCTACAAGATGAACTCAATACTGTTAGGGGTCATTTGGTGTAAGGTATTAAGACAAATAGTCCCGGGATAAAATTTTTAGTGCTTTGTTTAGTTGTCAAGTTCGGGATAACTTATTTCGGAATTAACAAATAGTATTGGAATAAGTTATCACATCCCTTGGATGCTATAAATAATTCCAACATAATTTACCTTGGGATAAAGCCATAAATGTCAAAATTACCCTCCAATTATCACTTTTCATATATATATATATACTAGTGTCCTTGGCCAGTGCTAAGCCCGGGCCCAAATTACATTAACATTTATGTTTATAATTTGTTTTTGTTTTTTTGCTATATTTTCTTTTTGTCTGTTTTGTACCATCATATTAGTTAATGGTATAGTTAGATTATTTTTTGATATTTTTAAAATATTAAATTATATATCAGTTTCATTTTTTTGTCCTGTTTTTTTTAGTTCGTTTAAAAACAATGTATCTTTTCTTTCTTGGGTTAATTTCAACTTTTCACGTGACATGTTTAAGATAACAAGGTCAACAAATATCTTGGTTCTTTCTG
>NW_025887097.1:0-5420 GCF_002878395.1 Capsicum annuum
GAATGACTCGATTAAAAGGTACGTCTTATAGGAATCAAAGGGGATGACTCGACTAAAAGGTACATCTTATAAGAATCAATAGGAATGACTTGACTAAAAGGTACGTCTTATAGGAATCAATAGGAATGATCGACTAAAAGGTACGTCTTATAGGAATCAAAGGGGATGACTCGACTAAAAGGTACGTCTTATAAGAATCAGAGGAGATGACTTGAATAAAAGGGACGTCTTATAGGAATCAATAGGAATGACTAAACTAAAAGGTATGTCTTATAGGAATCAAGACTTATGTTAGTAAGTGCATTACCTAAGAAGCGAAATTCGAATTACCCAATCAAGGAAGTGTGTTTCCTTATGAATGTTGTTTGAATTATCAAAATAATGAAGTGTGTCTCCTTACCAAAGCTGCTTGAATTACCAAAACAAGAAAGTGCGTTTCCTAGAGATCTTGAATTATGAGTTTTACCATGGTTTTGATTACCAAACCTGTGCAGCAACCTTGCCTCTTGTATTTGTTGAGGTGAGAAATTACGGCCTTTGATGTTTAGGATCTGAAATCCTTGATCTGAATGCAACATGTATTCCTATTACATACAAACAAAACTTATGAGTTTAAAAACTTGGCTTTTTAGGAAATTGCTCCTGCCCCCGTCACATTTAGCTTTGCTTCCAACCATTAGCATATGTCATTGACTTGATGTATCATTGACTAAAACTCAGCTTATTAAGAGTGACTCTGAAACAAACACAGTATTTCTGCTTTGTCGTGTTTCTCAAATAAACCCTTTGAATCTTGGTATTTCCATGAGTTCCCCGACTTCTCTGTTGACAAAACTTCCTGCATGCCTTTTTTGGGCTCACAATCATGTCTCTTACATGTGCTAGCTTTTGTCTTGATTTGTGCAATTAAAGAAGCTGGTAACCAGTTTTGAAATCATTTCTCATTTGTTTTGATACGGACTTGACTCAAAGACAAGAAACAACAAAAAAATGACAATTTTTGTTTTGATAACTGACTTAAGAAAGATAAAATTAAAATAAAGAGAAGAAAGAAAAGACAATAAATGTCTCCTTTTAAAACAAAGAAATGAAAAATTCATCTAAAAATGACAGTGAACACTAATGATTATGCCATGCATTTTGGATTAAGCATCTTGATCTTTTCATCCAAACTTTCTACCCATTGTTGTTGAGTTAATCGCCTTTAAACTGAGTTGCTTTCTTAGGTCAATTGCATTTAAGACCCCATTTGGCTAGTGGCGCCTTGAAGGGTTTTCGCCAACAAGCTTCTTTCATTTTCTCTCGGCTCACTATCGCCTTATGGTGCCCGTGAGGGTTTTCACTAATAAGACTCTCTCATTTTTATTTCTCTCAACTTGTCATTGCCTTATGGTGCCCGTAAGGGTTTTCACCAATAAGACTCTCATTTTTATTTCTCTCTTGATTCCCTATGCTGAGGAAGACAAATAGTTCCCAAATGCATCATCATATCCCTTGCATGCTCTACCTTAGCATCCTCAAAGATTGATTTGAAGGTCTTTCTTTTGTTGTAACTTGGCTTTTGGATAAGGTTAGAAAGAAAAGATGACATGGGGCCCCAACGACACTTGAAGTGGGGTAGGACTTACAAATTTTGGAATCCACTCAAACAATGAGGATTAACTCATGCCCCAGTTTCTTTTGACTATTTGGTTGGACCGAGCTCTTAGTAGGGCAGCCTACGTATCTCACCCCCGAGAGAGGAGAATCAGGTCATGCGTAGTTCTGGCAGCTTATTCTTTTGCTTGATTCTGATTCTTTTTCTTTTCTTTTATTGACTCTTTTATTTTGGGGATTTTTCCGACTCTATTTTTCTTGACACTCTTTTTTCGTCTTTTTTTTTTGACACATTTTTTCTCTTATATCTCTCACTGTTCAGAACTGTCTCCCACTCACTACTGTCTCTCCATCACTCGCCCTTCACTATGTGTGGTGTTTGTGATTTGTGCGTTAGTCGTGTGCAGAGAAAAAATTATGTTGTGAGCGTATTCAGTGAAGTGTGGGTGTAGTTTTTGGTTCTTGCGTGCATTTCTGGAAGATCCAAAGAATTGGAAGAAGACGTATGTGTGTTTATTAGTGAATCCGTATGCCTGTGATGGTGTTGAAGTTATTATGGGTGAGAAAAAGGAGAAAGAAAAATGGAATCCCTCTATTTTATGCTCCCTTCTCTGTATATTCTCTATGTATGTGTTTTGTGCTCTTAGGAGAAAAAAAGCGTGAGCTCCCCTCTTTTTTTGTACTCTATGTATATCTATATACTAAAATGAAAACCACCCAAAACCAAAAATGGTCCCCCCTTACCCCTTTCCTAGAAGGTTCCTTTTCTCAATTCAAGAATGGAAAATCCTCACTCATCACGTGGGCTCCCGGTGAGTCTTTATCTTTTTTTTATGTATCCCATGAGAGAGGGAGGGTATGTAGGGGTAGGGGTTAGGTGGGGTAGGTGGTGAGATTGGGTATGTAAGGTGTTAAAATTTAATAGGGACCGGTTGTTAGAATAAGATAAAATTAGTTAGGGGTTGTTATTTTTGTCATTTTATGGAAGGATAATCACATGGGTGAGGGTGCGTGATAAGGTAAGATAAAAATGGATAAAATTGGACTTCAGGAGGGACAAAATTAGGTGTCTAGAAGCAGTAAGCTCATGTTCCTTCCTCTCGATGTGGAACTTGTTCAACTTTTCCTCAAACTCCTCAATGCATGATTTTAGTTCAGGTTTAGCAAACTTCTTCCCCAAATTGAAGACATTCAAACAGGAAAATAAAGCTTTAACACTGTGAAATGAATGCCCAATAACTTCCAAAAACTAGTCCAAGCCAAAAGACTTGTGATGCCACAACAAATTTTACCTTGTTGATAATAGTTCGAAAATTCTCCATCACAGCGTCTTGAGATAAGGCACGTTCATACGTTTTAAACAACTCTATCAGCTTTCTCATGCTCTTATCAGTGTATGATAGCTGAGATAGGCAATAGGATATGTACTCATATAGCCGAATATCTGCATAAAAGAGCATGTTAAAATGCAGAAGTTTCTCTGGTGATAATTCAAATAGCAAATCAGAAACTCACTAAAATCTATTCATTCAAAGGACTCCTAATTATAATTTTTCTTTTAAATTTTTGTAAAGGTACTCCTAGAAATACTGTAAACACGCCTTCCATAATAGCATAGAAAGCTGAGTATGAAAGCAAATATCAGATGAAGCATCCACAAAGCTGTGGTACCAAATAGTACTGAAAGACCGGCATCTTCTAAAACAATCTCAAATAAGTATATCAGAAACTTTGAAATGTAGATAACGCAGGATTAACTAGAGAAACAACTATAAAATCTGACAGTAAACTGCACGACTTGGCTTGCAATATCAAGTGGAGCAAGCTGGTATCGTGATTTATCCACAAAACCGTGAAACCTCACAGAAAGTTGTGGTAAAACTCAATGTCAAGTTTAGGGGGAAAATAAAGAGACATAAATATTTTCACATTTAGTTTCAAGAAAGTATATGTAAACAGACCAAACCCAAGGGCAAAATAACTTCTTAAGCTTAGCATAGTGTAAACTTAGGGAACAGATATCGTTGCAAACTAAAAGTACCCAATATATTTTTTCTCTTAGCTTCTTCTAAATAGTTGATCATATTACACAAATTCTTCTAGGAAATAAATCAAAACAATTTTCAAATTCCATACCAGTAACTCCACAAAATCTTTTGCAAAGCTTCTCGACAAGAGCTTCCATTTGCTTGTCCTAAAAATACAAACATTCCAATCAATTCTCTACAGCAGAGCCCAAAGAAGCAAGTCAAATTCATGGCATCTTCTTAATTGAAGCAATTAAAAATTGCAAAATGTTGCAGAATGATTCTTCCTTTGAGTTCTGGCTAGATAACTTGCCAAGAATATCTGGAAGTAGGTTAAAAATTGGATTGCTCCCTGTAAACATTAAGTTCAAAGAGAAAAAAACAGTATTATTTGATGTGTGTGGACAGTCAAAAACATGCAACAGCAGATGAAAGAAGCTCAACAGTAGAAAGATTAGATAGAGATAAGATAGATTGACTTCTTTATTTCCAACTGATGAAAGAAAAGTTTGGTAGATATGCTACCTTTCTTTGACAACTCATTAAAGAAAAGTTTGGCAAGATTTGAAATTCTTTCATCTGCATCTTCCAGGCAGATGGCCAATTCATTTATATAACCTTTCACCTAGAAATGATACACACAAATCAAGATGCTAAAAATCTACCACAAAAAGGCTACATACGAGTGTATGATAGTCCAGCCAAACCTTCATCATGTCATTCAGTATCAGATGAGAAAGTGATAGAGAAAAAGAGGTTGCTTTCAATAGTCACTCGTCTTAGAACATGACTTACTAAACTACAACAACAATATACCCAGTGTAATCCCATATACATACATTACCCCTACTTAGAGATAGAGAGGTTGCTTCCCATAGACCCTCTACCTAAAGCATGAATAACTAAAGTATGTATTTAAATTACAAGTAGTCAACAAAGTTGAGCATAGTTTTATAATATCTCACAACTCCAATTCAACATCAATTGAACATGAAAGGAGGAGGTACATAAAAGCAGAAGCTAAACTACTCACTTGTTTGTCATTGATAATATGGTTTTGGGCTATAACAGTGTCTACAAGTTTGTCATTGATAATATGGTTTTTGGCTATAACAGTGTCTACAACGGTTGGATCTGCATAAGTGATGAACGCAGAACCCCTGGGTCTACCTGTATGCCTATTTTTCATAATCACCAAGTCTATTATATCTCCATACCTCTCAAAGTACTTAACAAATTATTCTACCAAAATCCAATTTTCATTAACACTCTCGTCAGTATATCAAAAACCCACTACCAAAAAAAATAGTAATAATACATTAAAATAATGAAGAAGAAGAGCAAAGTAACAACTTTTTTTAAATGAAATGAAGGATTAAGAATATTGTTACCTGACGACCGAAACTATGTCTTTTGTGTTCTTATCTCAATTCTCAGCAACAATAAACCGTACAACTTCCGATGAACTCAGTATGAGTGCGGCAAGTGCTGCAGGGCCTGATGGATATTCTGGTATGTTTTTTCATAGTAGCTGGGATATTATTCAAAACGATATTAAGAACTATGTTCAGGATTTCTTTAGGGGGAAGAACTTGTCTAAGTTTTGTTTACATACTTGCTTGATTCTTATTCCTAAAATAGATTCGCCATCTAATTTTTCTGAACTTAGACCTATTAGTTTGAGTAATTTCACTTGTAAAATTATTTCCAAAATTCTTGCTAATAGGCTTAATCCCCTTTTGGGTAGGATAATCTCTGATAATCAAAGTGGTTTTGTTAAAGGTAGATTAATTACTG
>NW_025887098.1:0-4427 GCF_002878395.1 Capsicum annuum
TATTCTATTAATTAACTCACTTTTATCTGGTAGTTTGTAAGCATCTGTTCTGGTGTTATCATTTAATCTTTTGTAGTTAATTACCATACGTGCTTTGCCTCTTATTTGTTCACTATGATTTCTTACCATAAATGTAGTCGATCTATGTCTAGAGGTAGATCTTCTTATTACTTCTAATTGTAAAAGTTCCTTTATTTGTATATCAAATTCTTTAGTATCTTCATTATTTGCTTCTATAGGTGCTGTTTTTATAGTGTATTCTGAATTAATTGTATGTAATTTACACATTATCTCATTAGCGTCCCAATGGGCTAACGGCCTTTCTCCTATTATTTTCATTCTATCTAATATAGATATTATATTTTCTAAATCTTTTGGACTATTTATTATTCCTATTTTATCCATTCCTTTTCTGAAATTATAGAACTGAGTTTCTATACTTATTAGGGTATAGTCTTTTTCGATATCTGTTAAGCATTCCTGTCCTTCTGCATTAAACAAAGTATAATTTCTAACTTCTTCTAGGTTTTCTTTTATATTTTTGTTTTCTTTTGACAGGTTGCTATTTTGGCATTGCTTGTTTTGGCAATTGTCGTAACATGGTTCTGGAAGCAATCTTGTTTTACTTGTGTTTAGTGTTCTATATACTATTGGCAATGTTACTGTTTGTACTGGTGTATAAGTTAAATTTTTAAAGAGCATTATTCCGTCTCTTGTTAAGAGACATCCTCCTTGATTCTGTATACAAAATCTTAGTCCGATAACAAAATCTGATCCTATATTTAAATCTCGTGCTAATATTTTATTAACATTGTAAACTGGGTTATAGAATTTATTGCATGTATTTAAAAAACTTATTTGTGCTTTTTCTATGTAATAATTATAGATATTTTGTAATCCATCCATTTGAGTGGCTGTTATAGGTCTTTCAAGTACTTTTAGTAAATGTTCCGGTACTATTTTTTTATTGATTAAACAGCTAGTACATCCGGGATCTACTAATGCTAGAGTTTCTATTTCTACATCTTTTATTTTAATTTTTACTAAAACTTTTATAGTGGAGAATTCTTTATCTTCGTTACATATTAGACTAGTGTCATTTTTTTCTAAATTCATAAGTTCTGCTTCTAGTTTTTCTAAATGTACCGCCTCTTGTGTATCTGTTTCTTCTATGGCGATTTTGGTTTTTCCTTTTTCTAGGATAGTTAATCTTTGTTCTAGATCGTTTAATCGGGTTTCCAAAGTTGACACCCTTAGGTTTAGGATTTGATTGTTCGTATATTTCTGTCCGTTATTTATCTCTGATTCTACTTTTATTTTTAGAGTGTTTTCTATGCAATTTATACATGCTTCTAGGTAACATTTTTTACATTTAGCTCTATTGTCTTTGCTAGGATACCAATTACATATACGACATCTATTGCTGTCTAGGCCTTTGTTTCTTTGGAATTCATGTACACATTCTTGAGTAACATTCATTAAATTATTGATTACTAGGTTGTTTAAATCTAAATCCTCTATCTCTTGTCCTAATTCATTAACTAAGTTATCTTCTTCTGATTCTGAAGAATTATATTTTGAATTATCTTTGTCATTTATATCAATGCTTATTATTGAGTATATACTTTCTGTATCTGACATGTATTCATCTACGTTTAATAAAGTTTCTTGGAAATCTTCTATTAGTTGAGAATTTCTAGTTCTATTATTATTTCTCTTAGGACATACATTGGCTAGATGGTCTATGCTACCACACGTATAACATTCTAATTTATTTTTATAATTTCTGTCATTTCTATACTTTCTAACATGTCTATCTCTATTTAACCAAGGTTTTTTAGCCTTTGACTTTCTTAAGAAGTATTGTTTTCTACTATATGGGTTTTGATTATTTCTTTTCGTATATTTTTTATGTTGTTTCTGATCGTAATTCTAGGTTGTGTATATAACAGATTTACAGAAATTTATTTCATTTCTTTTTAATTGTTTTTGTATTTGTATGTTTGTACATTTTTCTGTTAATATATCCATTATATGTTGTGTTCTATGTCCTATGGTCCATTTTAAATTCGGGTTGGCCACTACCCCATCTCTCTTATACCATCTATCTTTTATTTCTCTTCCTAAGGCTCCAGGTAATTTATTGAATAATTTTTTGCCTAATTCTTCATTAAAAGTATTTTCGCTGATAGTACAATAATAGAAATAGTCTTGTAGGAATTTCTTTATATATACCCAATGCGAATTACTTAATTGTTCTAATTTGATTAATGCTTCCTTTTGTAGTGCTAATAATCCACTATTTGGATCTTTCTCAGTTAATTACATATGCATTTTGTTTGTGAAATTATAGGGATTTGGTCCCATACTTAATAAAACCTGGAAATCATATGGGCAGTTTGTCTTAAAACTTTCCCATGTAGCTTTTGCAGATTCTCCTAAGAAGGTTTCTAAATATTTATACATTGTTTTCGTATCTGTTTCTGTATAATGTCTTAAGTAATCTGCAACGACTATTCCTTTCCATAAGTCTATCACTGTATCCCACATTTGGGGATCATGTGCTGCTACATTCAGAATTTTACCTTTGCTTCCTCCTTCTTGTAGTTTAATTGGTTCTTCTATTGGCATTTTTTTACCGTCTGATTTTATATTATCTCCCCTAAGCTCTGTATCTGGGTTTATCCTAATTGCTGGTCTTCTGGGTACATTGCCTGTACTATAATTTATTGGTTGGGGATTAGGGTTTGTTTGTTGGAATGGGCTAGCACTTGAGGAGCTAGTTGGTTCTAATTCTGCTAGTTCTTTATAACTGATGGTAGAACTTAATATAGAGATTGTGTCTTCATCTTTTCTTTCAAGGACTGATTTGTTATTTCTATATCCTAAATTATCATTTCTCTCTAAGCAGTTTTTAAAATGTTCTATACATTCTTCTATTTTCATGTCGTCTTTTTGACATCCTTTACATTTAAAAGTTATATTTTTATATTCTTCTGCTAAGTTTTCAGCCTTTTCTATAGCCATGTCTACTTCATATCCTTCTTGTAGGACTTCTATATTCATAAACTCGCTTTCTGTTTCGATATTACTCTCTGTTTCATCATCGTCTAAATTTCTTTTAGTTGTGTAATTATAATCCGTAAACCTGACCGAAGTTTCTCCTTTACTTGTAGTAAATAATAGATGAGAGTCTGGTGTAAAAGTTTTCGGTTTAGTAAATTTGTTTAAATTCCATTCTAAACCTGCATATATTTCGGGGTCTATTTTTATTGGTTTTATTAAACTTATGCCTTTATTCCCCATTATTTCAACTACATCATTTACTTTGAGTTTAAATTTTGTATTACTACTTAAAGTTAATTTTCCAATAAAACCTATGCACATTAATAAATTATTTCCACTATTCATTTCTTTGTATCCTTTAGTTTGGATTCCTATTTTAATGTTTTTTCCAAATTCTTTTAAATTCATTAGGAAGTCTGGACTTATATAGAATATTCCTCCATTATTTGTCATATCTACTTCGGTTAATCCTATTATTGATTTCTTAATGTCTGACCATCGATCATCATATATTGTTATTAATACTTTGGATCCTAGATTTTTTCTAGTTAAACCTTTTATTCCTATAACAATTAAACCCATATGCATCAATAGCATTCTATTATTTTTTAGATATCTTAAGGAATTAGCATTTACTAAATCTAGTATTTTAAAGTCTTCTCCTATAGCCGATATTTGTTCTTCTCTATAATGTCTGTATAACTGATTATCTGTAGAAAAATATCCGGCGTTATATAGTGTTTTAGGATTTAATAATTTTAATTGATGTTGTTGGAAAATTTGTAAGTCTTTGTCTACATCTATTATTTCATTAAGTTCTTGGTTTTGCTCCATATTAGGTTGTCTTCTGCATATTCTAGATAATATATTATTATTTCCTATTCTATTCTCTGAAAAACTTATTCTTTGTCTTTCTTCTCCTTGTCTTTCATTATTTTCGATGGTTCTCCGTCTATTTGATAGAAAGTCCATTTTTGTGGTTTTCTTATTATATTTTTTCGCTCTTGTTTAGGAGTTAATTCAATTCATTTTAATTGGTTAATAAGTTCGTCTATTTCGAGGTTATTTTTTGGTTGGACTTCTTTATTTATTAAGATGTCTATTTTCTTATGTAATTCGGGTAATTCTGGTTCTTCCGGGAGGGGTTTTTTAGTTTCTTTGTCTTTAATTAAAATGTCTATCTTTTTGTGTAAGTCTAATAATATTATGGTATTATTTTGTTTTAGTAGAATTTTATCTGTTTGACTTGAAGGTATATGCCTCGATAATCCTTCAGGTTCACTATGATAATTTCTTGATTTTTCTAGTGCTTTATTGTAATTTATATCTTCTTCACTCATGAAAGTGATATTTCTTCTAAT
>NW_025887099.1:0-1761 GCF_002878395.1 Capsicum annuum
TCAAGTTAGTGTAATCTCATTCATAATACAAATTTCATGAATTAAAATATAAATATGAGCACTTATTGATATACTTAAAGATTTAAATCTCATAAAAATCACATGCTTTAAGAACATAGAAACTTGGGTATGAACCCTACTTTAAAACAAGTAAATAAAATCTTATAATCAAGCAATTTTGGCCCAAGGGTGAAAGGATATCTTTGTTCATAACCCCACATACCTTAATTGGTTTTATTTGAAATTGAAATCTTGACTTGGAATCCTTGGGAATGTTCTTAAATACTTTCCTTGAACTTCTTGTATTAGGGAACATAGATTTTTGCTAATCTTGAAGAAAGAGTAATGATTTCTTGGTGTTCTTGAGGGGAGGTTAGGTTTTTCTTTGAGATAAAAAGTTAATAATGCAAAAACTAATCCTCCTTGGGGAGTTTAATTTTGTGTTTTGTACTATTTTGGGTGAGGAAAAATAACCCAATTTCCCTTAAATATGCAAAAACAAAAGCTAAAAAAATAAGGAAACGTGCTATGGAGCATGCACCGCGGGCTCTGGAGCATCGAAATAGAATGTGCATCGTAGGCTCTAGAGAACCAAAATGGAGTGTGGCTCATGGGCAAATTGCATTCTACTACTATTTTGGACTTCTAAACATGTCCTTGTGCTTATCTTAAAATTCCGAAATTTACCCGAGACTTACCTTTGGCACCTCCGATCATGAATTAACTTCAAAATCAATGTTCTAAGGCTGAAAAGGTCAAAAATAAAATCATTAAAGTTTATGATCTTTAGAAATGACTATGTCTTAACACTGAGTGAAATATTCTAAGTCTTGGACCCATCTAACAGGCAGTAGCAAACTGAATTGAGCTAGGATCTTATGAGGTCTTACATGGGTAGACTGATTCTGAGCATACAAGTAATGATGTAGAGTTTGAGAGCGAGAGAAGCTCTTGATGATGTTTTAAGAATCACTGTTATCTCTCTTTATGCTTGATTATTTATATAGTGAAGATACTGTTAGCTTTTTAGTTGGGGTACTTGTCTCCTCATTAATTTTATTTGGGCATGTATTATGATATTTCTTGATATTTTGATTTAATTTTGGATGATTTTTATTTTTTTATGGGTTGTAATATTTGGGTACTCTGATGGTGCCCAAATATTAATGTATTAGTTGTTTTATTTTTGTTTTTAGATTTTTACGTTATCTTTATTTTGTTTATGGTGACATCATATGAGCTTTTTCCTATGATAGATTGAGTGACGACATTCTTAAGGGAAAATTATCATGATTTAGTTTTAGTTTGAGGCATGGATACAGGGGAATTCTGAGTACCCGTAGCATCGGGGCTATAACTACAAGGGAATTTTTAGTACCTGTGCTAGTTTGTATTTGGGATCACACTTATATCTATGTCAAAGTTGGAATAGCCATATGGTTTTTCCCTAATATTGTTGATATGTGAGACTTCGGCTTGGTTTGGTGCCAAAATTAGCAAATGGTGTAAGGTGCAAATGCAAAGCATACACCTCCCCTTCCAAAATTTTTTCAAAAATCAAGGGAATGGACATGAGCTACCTTGTAGCAATTCTTTTCCTCTTTTTGTTACTCCAAATGTTTATCTTGTAAGAATTGATAGATGTTCCATTTTATATCTACTCTAGTGGGACGGGCAATTAAGCTACCTCATCAAATTTGCATGCCTTATACTATGAGTTTATATGTCTAAATCTTATGTATACTTATACCATCTAAAACT
>NW_025887101.1:0-3144 GCF_002878395.1 Capsicum annuum
TTAAGAAATTGTCTAGAAAAAAAATTATCTTTGAAATGGACTAAAACGAAAAAAAAAAAAAAAAAGGACAAACATACTACTTATTGAGAATAGGACAAAAATTAGGGACTTATATTTGTTAAGCCGGGTACTTTTTCTTTTATATAAACCTGGATCCGCCACTATCAGTGTAATCTCACATGGAAGGCTAAAATCGATTATATGAAGCCTCGTTTCTTTATTTAAACACATATCATATCATCCAGTACACAGGGGCGAACCCCCTTCGCGAATAATTCCATTGTTTATTTATATAAACTTGGCTCTACTATTGTTCGTGTAGTAATCACACAAGTGAGGTTTGAGACGGATAGAGTGTACGCAGACATTTATCTCAAAAAAATAAGAAGATAGAACCAAGAAGTCAACTCCTTTTGTTGTGATTTGTTTGAATTGTTGATAATGTTGATGAATTTGTCAATGGAATTCCTTTGTATAAAGTGAGTATTAATGCTCCACTATTATCTTTGCTCTTCCACTCTTGCATTTGATTTTTACCGTTTCTTGTATGGAAAACAAAACAATGTTATAGTTTAGTAATTGATTCATAAAGTATGGAGTAAATTCCTTATATTGTCACTCAACTTAGGAAAATATCCTAATAAAGTCATTTTTTTTTATTCCAATAATATCATCGAACTAAGTTCGACAAACTTTATGCATTTTTCTTAAAGATCAATAATTGTTAAAAGTGATTCAAAAGATGAGAGAAAAATGATTAAAAAAGTTCCTTAAGTTTGAACTTTGAATTTAAATGATCCTTATTAGTTAACAATACGAAATATCAATAACCTTTCAACTATAAAACTTAGTGAGTACAATCTTTTTTCAACTTTTATCTGTGATATTAAATCTAACGACGTCCACCAAAAATTACAATTAAATTAGTTAGAAATAAGCTTATATGTACTCTATTGATTTGGAAACTTAGGAGTTCAACAATAAAATAATATTCTATATTTACATTTTAGGATTAATCTTTATTTTTGATAAAATAGTTCAAGTTAGTTGTAAGTTTCTTCTACTCCAAATTATTATCGAAAAAAATTATAATTCATAAAGAAGACGATGAATTCCTGCAAATCGAAAAAAAAAAAACTAGGGTCTCTAGCTAGTAGAGGAACAATATATAAATTTTTTTAAGGGATTTTATTTTAAAAAAATAATGCATATTAACGGATACCATGATAATAACATCAATCATTCACTAACTTTAAAATGTTTTAAGGTTTCAATATTATTTTTATCAATCTTGTGATATTATTTCAGAGAAAATCATAATATCGCCTCGTCAAATTGGCTATAAAAACTGAATACATTTACCAATTTGGACAATAAATGTACTTCTTATTTATTTCATTTAAAATATAACTACTTATTTTAAACTCTAATTTGACATTCTTTGTCTTTTTAATTCGTTAAAATATTATGATTTGTGTCTTTTTTACTTATATTATGTACTTATTAATAAAATATATGGATACAAAGCTTTACCCGTAGACGCTTCTCCAGCTCTCTTAATCCGTTTTTAATATTATGATTTGTGTCTTTTTTAATTATATAATGCACTTATTGATAAAATAAAATATATTAAAAACTAATTTAAGAAGTACAAAAGTAAAAATAGTTGGAGGCCTATTAATATTTCAAGTAAAAAGTAAGGACTATTTAAATTCAAATTTCAAACTTGATGGACTATTTTGATCATTTTTTGAGTCACTTTTAAAAATTATTAGTTTGTAAGGAAAATGCACAAACTTGAATGATATTATTGGAATAGAAAAAAGATAAATGACTTTAGTGGAACATTTTGCTAAGTTGAGTGACAATACGAGGAATTGACTCATAAAGTATGTAATTCAATGTTATGTTATTCGGACTCTTCAAAAATGTCATCAAATTCGTGTTGGATCCTCAGAAAATGAGTTATTTTTGAAGGATTCGACACACAATGCCTATGCTTTTAAAGCGTTCAAGCGACAAATGCAACATAACCAGTATATTCTCACAAAGTGGAATTTGAGGAGGGTAGAGTGTACGCAATCTGTACCATAATCGTCAAATTCATGTTGGATCCTCCGAAAATGAGTTATTTTTAAAGGATCCGACATATATTCGCCTATACTTTTGAAGCGATCAAGCAACAACATGCACAATATATTCTCACAAAGTGGGGTCTAAGGAGGGTAGAGTGTACGCAATTTGTACCATTATCGTCAAATTCATGTTGGATCCTCTGAAAATGAGTTATTTTTGAAGGATTTGACACACAATGCCTATGCGTTTGAAGCGTTCAAGCAACAACAACTACATAACCAGTATATTCTCATTAAGTGGGGGTCTATTCTCATTAATTGGGGGTCTGAGGAGGGTAGCGTGTACACAGTCTGTACCGCTTCCTCAGAAGTGAGGTAGAGAGAGGTTGTTTTCGATAGACACTCAACGGGTTATGTTATTGTTGTAGCTTCCTTGACCTGAAGGTCTTTCGGAAACAATCTCTTGTTGATGCTGTAGACCGAGGCACTTAGAAGAGCGTCGAATGACAATATTCAAGAAGAAACATAAACAATCAATACAGCTTAGTCTCATACCAAAGTTGGGTCGACTATATGAATCCTCACTGACGATACAACAAATTTCCATTGCGAAATATTAGTACTACTACTACTACTACATTATCCAACTAAAGGACTTTTCCTGAGTTTCTCAACTTTCTGCCACAAAGCTTTAACAGTTTCCTCTTTTCCCTCGTCAAGAAGTGCGCGTTTTAGATTATCAAACATAGGAACTGGAGGTCTCATCCCCATATCGAGCATTTCTTGAAAGTATCCGCAAGCATCTTCCAATCTATTCTCGCGACAAAAGCTGTTAATCAACGTGGAAAACGAATGCATTCCAGGTAGAACACCCTTCGCTTTCATCTGATCCCACACCCTTAGCGCCATATCTATCCGATCCTCATTGCAGAACATCCTTACCATTATCTCGTATGTGCTAATAGTTGGTTCACAACCAGGATCATCGCTCATTTTCTGAAACACCGAATAAGCTTCATTCATTCTTCTACCCCTTATAAGATGGTGAAGTATGATATCATATGTTCGC
>NW_025887102.1:0-2255 GCF_002878395.1 Capsicum annuum
GTAAACTCAAACCAAAGACCAAGATCAAACTCCAACCCTCGAACTTTTGGAGAGAAACACTCTATTTTTTTTTATTAGTGTTCTTCTTGTTTTTTCATTTGTTTTCTTTTTCTATTTCTTGCCCTTTTTTTTCTTGTTTTCTCTAAAATTTCTTTCTTTGTTTTTGCTCTCTCCTTCCTTGTAATGTTCTCCCTAATTGTCTCTGTAAATGTATCCTCTCTTGTGTGTGGAAAGGAGGTTTTATATTAGTGCATGTGTGTGTCGTGTGTGGTGTGTTTGTGTGAGTTGTGAAAGTGAGAGAATTATGGGATATGGGGAAAGAATGGGACGTGGGGAAGGTTAGAGGAGTGGTGTTTAGGGAGTGGTTTTGAGGGAGTGGGTATGTGGGGGAGTAGTTTAGGCTTTTTTTTTAAAAAAATTATTATTATTTTAAAATTAATAAAAATAAAGAAAAATAAAAAAATAAAAATTATCTAAAACCAATAAAAGACAAGTTAAATAATTAGTCTTAAACATGATTACAGAGTATTAAAATCACTAGATTATTTATTAAAAGTTAAAAGAAGAAAACAAATATAGTTTAACAAATTTTCTTTTTCCTAAACTTTTTAGATAAACTTAAAATATCTAATTTAGACCCTAAAAAAAATAAATCGAACACTAAAAAGATGAAAAAAAAATACTTAGGTTTGGTAAAAAATTATGTGTTTACAGAATACCCCTCTTTGCTTGGAAATATGGAGAATTTTCAAGCAAAGAAGTAAACATGATTAATTTTTTGGCCCAACCATTTATTCTAAAGTAATACGTAAGTAAGAAAGAAATGTGACCGAGCCCTGGCTTTGGGTATCCTACATATCTCGGGTTATAAGAGAATCAAGTCACATGTAGTACAAGTGGGTGTAGGAATGAATGGGTAAGTTGGAGAGTCGAGTTGAGGTTCCGTCGAGTTTTTGGTCCGTGGCTCCTTTTATTACATCAGAAAAGAAAAATGAAATTAGAAAGGAGATACAAGATCCTATCTATTCTATTATCTTGATTCTCTTGCTTCAGATCTTCCTCTTGGATCTTCAGTTATCACCTCACCTTCTTCTCGAGGGTACCTTGCTCTCAGAATTTGATCTTGAAGTTAGGACTTGAACTTGAAACTTGGATTGAGTCATTGACACTCTACCAAAGGACAGTTCATAGAATACATTACATGCTTGTTTTCTTGATCAGAAGACATGAAGATGACTCTTGAGATGTTGGGCCGCTACAGATGCAAAATTAACTCTAATTATCTTCAAACCGACCATTCTTCTATATTCTAACCGGAGATGAAATTTCATTCGCGATATCAAACCTATGCTTTGTAGAAAAACCTGCAAGCCATCAAAGAAAAACGAAACAGAACGAACAAAATTTTCTGCCCCAATTTTGCGTTAGGAAAATTTGTGATTTATTAGAAAAATTATAAATAAATAAATGAAAATGATAGAAATCTAGGCTAGGTACGCAATAAAATAAGAACCCTATTCTCAATAGTGCAACCAAAGGAAGTTATTCCTTATGAATGCATGAAAAAGAGTTAGGATATTCGCTTCTTAAAATGTAACTAGGGATTGTCATACCCTATGAAGACATAAAGAAGAAAAATAGGAAGGTTTGTTTCCTAAAATATCAACTAGGGGATGACGCCCTATGAAGACGAAATAAAATGTCAACTAGGGGATGACACCCTATGAAGATGAATAAGATGTCAACTAGGGGATGACGCCCTATGAAGACAAATATGATGTCAACAAGGGGATGACGCCCTATGAAGATGAGATAAAATGTCAACTAGGGGATGGCGCCCTATGAAGACGAGAAAAGATGTCAACTAGGGGATGGCGCCCTATGAAGATGAATAAGATGTAAAGCAGGAGATGACGCCCTATGAAGATGAGATAAGGTGTCAACTAGGGGATGACGCCCTATGAAGATGAAATAAGATGTCAACTAGGGGAAGGCACCCTATGAAGACGAATAAGATGTCAACTAAGGGATGGCGCCCTATGAAGACGAATAAGATGTCAACAATGGGATGGCGCCTTATGAAGACGAGATAAGATGTCAACCAGGGGATGGCGCCCTATGAAGATGAATAAGATGTCAACCAGGGGATGACGCCCTATGAAGACGAGATAAGATGTTAACTAGGGGATGGCGCCCTATGAAGATGAGATAAGATGTCAACTAGGGGATGACGCCTTATGAAGACGAATAAGATG